>NC_054535.1:57108055-57353055 GCF_017654505.1 Polyodon spathula | reverse complement strand
CAGCAAAATAAGTCTGGTGTAGTTTATTTTCTGGCCCCTACAACACAGGACTCTGTCGGCCAAGTCCACGGCCAAACAAATAAGAAATATAAACTACCACCCTCTAATGCTCTCACTTTACCCAGTTTGATTGTTTCTCAGCCTCCCGAGTATGTCTAACTTAATTAGAAAAGATGGTGGCTGCTTATACCCCCCCCGATCGTATCATCACCCCGGAAACAGGGGGGAGGAACGGAACCACAGGGTGCCCCCCAATTAAACACATTCCCCTGAAAAATAAACCCACACTCATACACACTACTCTAAGGTCCCCAAACGACCTGCCCACCCTCCATACACACAATTACAACCCCAAGATAGCAGGATAAGGGCAAGGGGCATCAGGTGAGGAGTCCAAGATGGCAGGGAAGGCCTGTCCCCCAACCGCTCCACTATCAGGCATGGACCTACCCACTTACTGTCCAGCTTAGGGCATTGTCCTTTCACCCGTTTCGGGCTGAAGACAAAGACCATGTCTCCGTGGTCCTTTATCGTGGAGGTCATACCCCATCTTTTGTTATACTCCGGCCGCTTCCAGTCGCTCTGATTGCTCTGCTACCACCAGGGCCAGTTGAGCTCCAAGCGTCCGGTTGAAGCACTCTTCCAAGCAATCACTCTGAGGGTGCAGCGGGGTGGTCCAGGCTTTGTGGATGCCCAGTCAGGTGCACATTGCTCCAAGAACTCGGGACTCAACGTTCCTCCCCTGGTCTGAGTGGAGCTGGGAGGGGACCCCGAAGAGGCTGAAGAAGCCCTCCACCAGGGCCTCAGCCACCGTCTCAGCCTCCTGGTACGGCAGGGCATAGGCTTCTGGCCATTTAGTGAAATAGTCCAGCGTTACTAGCACATACTTGTTGCCTCGGGTAGAACAGTGAAAGGGTCCCAGTATGCCCACTGCAATCCAGTCCATAGGCGCTCCAACTGTGTACTGTTGGAGGGGAGTGCGGGACTGCTCCTTGGGGCCCTTGCGAGCAGTGCAGGCGTCACACTGATGGTAATGGTCCACTATGTCACGCCGACACTGCCCCCAGTAGAAGGCTTTCTGGAGGCACCGGAGGGTTGTGGTGATTCCGAAGTGCTCCATTCCACGGGCACCATGATAGGCCGTCAGCACCACATCTCTAAAGGCCTCTGGGACGAAGACCTGCCACCGATCTTCTCCAGTGGCCGGTTAGACCCACCACCATTGCTGCACCCCATTGTGAGGGGCCAAGCCTGGCCACTGGGCCCACAAGCTCCGCAGGTGTATTGACTGCGCAACCACCTCCTCCCATTCTAGTCTGCGGCCGTCCGTCACCCACCGTCGGACCAAGCAGACTTAGGGGTCTTGCTCCTGACGGGCTTGCCAGTCCGGTCCATTGTGGGAGAGCAGGGCTCGGCAGGTGGGTGTCACTCACCCCATCAGTTCCTGTTCTCAGATCTCCTGCCAGGTGCAGCTGGCGCATTGGTCTGCCGCACAGGGCCTCCTGGACAGTCCATCTGCATTCTGGTGGGCCACCCCGTTCCGGTGCTGGATGGTATACTGAATGGACTGCAGTTGTTAAATCCAGCATGCCACCTGTCCCTCAGGCTCCCGGAAGGACATGAGCCAGTGCAACGTTGCATGGTCCATCCAGATGGTGAAGGGCAACCCACACAGGTAGTGGCGAAAATGGCATGCTGCCTCCACCACGGCCAGCAGCTCTCGGCAGGTGACGCAGTAGTTGCGCTCAGGCTTACTGAGTGCCCTACTGTAGTAGGCCACGACTCTTTCACCGTCTGGGGTCTCCTGAGCAAGCACCCTACCAATTGCCTCGTCACTGGCGTCAGTGTCGAGAATGAAGGGCCTCTGAGGGTTGGGTGCGGTGAATACTGGGGTAGTGCACAGGGCCTTCTTTAAGTTGTGCAGACGTCCACTGGAAGGACGTGTCCTTGCGCATTAAGCTGTGGAGGGGGGCAGCCACTGTGGCGAACCCAGCGATGAACCGCCGAGAGTAGGATGTTAAAGCGAGGAAGGCTCGCAGGGGGCGGAGATTGGCGGGGGGCGGCCAGTCCCTTATGGCCGCAGCCTTGGCTTCTTCAGTAGCAATGCCGGATTCACTGATCTGGTGGCAGCAACCGACGCTTCTCTGGGTATAGCTTAAGGCCAGTCTGCTGCAGTCGCACCAGAACCACCCTTAGCGCTGTGAGGGCTTGGTTGAAATCTCTACCTTGGACCAGGAGGTCGTCCAGGTACACGAGGCATTGAGTCGAGGGCACTCCGGACAGCACTTTCTCCATCAAGTGCTCAAAGGTAGCGTGGGTGTTACAGAGGCCAAAGGGCATGGCACGGAACTGCCACATCCCCCATTCAGTGGATAAGGCCGTCTTGGGTCGGGCCTCCGGGGCCAGGGCTATCTGCTAATAGCCGCTCCTCAGGTCCAGGGAGGAGAACCAGGAGTAGCTGGCGATCAGGTCCAACGACTCGTCAATCCGGGGCAGTGGGTAGGAGTCCTTGTCAGTGACCTCATTCAGCTGGTGATAGTCGATGCAGAACCTCCACGTCCCATCCTTCTTTGGAACCAGGACTACAGGTGCGGTCCATGGACTGTCGGAGGGCTCGATGATGCCCGCGGATTTCATCTCGTCTAGGACCTGGGCTGCGGCGGCTCGACGGGCTGGTGGAATCTGTCTGGGTCTTTGTTTGATGGGGCGGGCGTCCCCAGTGTCGATGTGGTGTTGGTTGACATGGGTCCTCCCAGCACCAGCGGGGGTGGTGGCAAAGCTGTGACGGAACATGCAATAGGTCTCACTGTTGTTCACCTTGCTCTTTCAGCAGGCCTTCCTAGTTTGCGGCCCACAACTGACGTGCAATGGGGGTGGCCTCGTCGGCTGGCTGTGGGCCTGGTGGACCCGCTGTGGGGTGGACCTGGTTACTCCGTGTCTGAGCTCTGGAATCCCCAGTGTGTGGCTGCCGGGCTTGGAGGGGAAGGACGGGTCCTTTGCTGAACCGCACCATCCTGGCCTGAAGGTCGAGCAACCTGCTAGCAAAACCGATATCTGTGCGCATCCGGACTTGGCCACGTATGGCGACCTGCTCACCGCTCACCGTGGTTAGGGCAGCCCGTTGTTACAGTTGTTTGCTCCAGTTGTTTGCCTTCTTGCAGTAGATCGGGGTGGGCAAAGGTAACGGTCGAGCCAGTGTCCAACAGGGCATAGCAGGAGGCACCGTCCACCTGGAGTGCAACATAACAGTCATCGCACCCGAGGTGACCAAAGGTCAGTGGGCAAGGCCCAGACTGTTGACCCGGGAGGCAGCGAGGCCTGGTGCAGTGAGCGTAGGTGGGGTTGATGTTGATGAAGAGGGGAGTGATGCATAGGGGTAAGGTGGCGTGATTGGGACATGAGTCGGGGCCGGTGTTGTCCCTCTTACATTGGTCCTGTCTCGTTTCCCGATGGGGGGCATGGCGGCGTAGGAATGGGTGCGGCAGTAATGGTGGATGTGTCCCTGCTGTCCAGACTGCCAGCAGACACATAAATCAGGCTTTCTGAGTGGCTGTAAAGCGTCTTCTGTTTGTGGGCAGGGGGGGGGGTCTGAATGCGATGAGCACTGACACGGTCAGGTGGCTTGACAGTGTGGGGAAGTAACTGTTGTTCCCCCAGGATGACCTCCACCAGTTTGGCATGGGTAAGTGCAGTGTTTGTCTGGGGGACAGCGAGGCGGACTTGGTGGCAGAGGACGTCGGGGGTGAGGCCGCGGAGGAAAGCGTCCATGGCCAAGTCCTCTTGCACAGCTGTGGGGAATTCATTGTATCCCCTGCGTGTCAAGTGGCAGTTGTCAGCTGCAAACTGGCGTAGTGGTTCCCTGCTGGCGCAGGAGAAGAGCAGGTTCGGCCCCCCAAAGTGGTAATCTAAGGCCAGACTAAGAGACTCATAGTCCAAATGTTCATAGTCATTTATGTCCAGCGGGGTTCGAAGCGCTTCGCCTTCTAAGGCTGCTGAAAGTTGGGTGGCTTTTTGTGCTGGGCTCCAAGCATTGGCTAGGGCCACCATTTCAACTGTTGCCTTGTAAGCCTCCCAGGACACTTTTCCATCAAAGCTCCCAGCTTTTAGTTCTCTGCTGCCCATGGCTGGTGTCGTAGGCCGCGGCGCTGGGGCTTGGGCCACTGCCTGTGTCACCTGGGCCAGTGTGGCCTCATTCTCTACTCCCTTTCCGCTATAGGTGTACATAGCTGTACAGTCTTAGTGTTCACAGGCTAAGTCTCTAACAGCAGTTGTATAACAGCCGCTGTTAGAGATTAAGCCTGTCTCTAACAGGCTCAGTCTTTTAACCAGCTGTATCAATTGCATATCGGCAGTCCATGCATTTTTTTTTTAACTTCACATTCAAAATATTCCCATGTGGGCTTACCCTGTGGTTTGTCCTCTGTGTAGGCCCCATTGTTTTGGTTGTCACCACGTGGACAAAAATGTCCATCCTTCCTGTTCTCTACCAACGTTTGCGGCAACGTGCCTTGCATCGGTCTGTCCTGCGCATCATGGCCGGCCTCCTCTCTCCACAGCTGTGCCACGTGTTGCTGTAGCTCCCTTTCCTTGGACTCCCGTATCCTTCCAGCCCCTGGCTACAAGTCGACTAGGATCCTCTTTATGCTCTCCCCATCAGGGTGCTTCCTTGGCGTGGCTCCCAGCAGCTGCTCCTCTCTAGTCGAAAGCAACATTTTTTATTTATTTATTTTCTTTTTATTATTTTTTAAAATTTCTATAGCAAGTGGGTTCATAGCCTGTTATTCTGACACCTCCGATCGTACCATCACCCCAAAAACGGGGGGACGGGGACGGCGACGGGGGACATGGGACACGACACCACAGGGTGCTCCAGTTAAACACATTCCCCTGAACTATAAACCCACACTCACACACACTACTCTAAGGTCCCCAAACAACCTGCCCACCCTCCATACACACACTTACAACCCCCCCACCCCCTTTAACCTGCCCTGATGGCGTCCCATGGAGTAGCCAGGATCGGTACAGTATATATATATATACACACACACACACACACACACACACAGCTCTGGAAAAAATTAAGAGACCACTGCAAAATTATCAGTTTCTCTGGTTTTACTATTTATAGGTATGTATTTGGGTAAAATGAACATTTTTGTTTTATTCTATAAACTACTGACAACATTTCTCCCAAATTCCAAATAAAAATATTGTCATTTAGCGCATTTATTTGCAGAAAATGACAGCTGGTCAAAATAACAAAAAAGATGCAGTGTTGTCAGATCTCGAATAATGCAAAGAAAATAAGTTCAGATTCATTTTTAAACAAAACAATACTAATGTTTTAACTTAGAAAGAGTTCAGAAATCAATATTTGATGAAATAACCCTAATTTTCAAGCACAGTTTTTATGCGTCCTGGCATGCTCTCCACCAGTCTTTCACATTGATGTTGGGTGACTTTATGCCACTCTGGCGCAAAAATTCAAGCAGCTCGGCTTTGTTTGATGGCTTGTGACCATCCATCTTTCTCTTGATCACATTCCAGAGGTATTCAATGGGGTTCAGGTCTGGAGACTGGGCTGGCCATGACAGGGTCTTGATCTGGTGGTCCTCCATCCACACCTTGATTGACCTGGCTGTGTGGCATGGAGCATTGTCCTGCTGGAAAAACCAATCCTCAGAGTTGGGGAACATTGTCAGAGCAGAAGGAAACAAGTTTTCTTCCAGGACAACCTTGTACTTGGCTTGATTGCCACACAGCAATTCCATTTATGAGATTCACAATGCTCCATGCCACACAGCCAGGTCAATCAAGGTGTGGATGGAGGACCACCAGATCAAGACCCTATCATGGCCAGCCCAATCTCCAGACCTGAACGCATGAAAGCTGTGCTTAAAAATCAGGGTTATTCTAACAAATATTGATTTCTGAACTCTTCCTAAGTTAAAACATTAGTATTGTGTTGTTCAAAAATGAATGTGAACTTATTTTCTTTGCATTATTCGAGGTCTGACAACACTGCATCTTTTTTATTATTTTGACCAGTTGTCATTTTCTACAAATAAATGCTCTAAATGACAATATTTTTATTTGGAATTTGGGAGAAATGTTGTCAGTAGTTTATAGAATAAACAAAAATGTTCATTTTACCCAAACACATACCTATAAATAGTAAAACCAGAGAAACTGATCATTTTGCTGTGGTCTCTTAATTTTTTCCAGAGCTGTATAGATTTAAAACAACTATTTCTTTATAATGTTATTTTCTACAACAAACAATATGAGAAGTTGGATGTGGTGTTTGAGCCAGGAATGAAATGGGGGTCTCTGCATATAGTAGGGGGAGAGTGAATCTCATAGATAACAAATTCAAAAGGAATGTCTTTGTGTAGGTTTGACTAGGTTACTAGGCAGAATAAACCATGAGTACACAGGAAGTAGAGAGGGGGGGTCATAAATGACATCTAGGGTTTAGGGTTTAGGGTCTAGGGTTTTTTTCATGCTTTTTTATTGCATCTTTTTGGTGGCCAAATGAGGCAGACCGCACTTTCAGTGCTTTAACACAACCTAAAAACTTTGTGTAAACCATGTTTATAAAAGTTGTATGACATCAGTCATATTCAAGGTCAAATTGGAACTCAGGCAGGAACTTTTAAATATACCCTTCCGTATTTTAATATTAGTTTGGTTATTTGCATTTGGAAGGAGAATTTCTCTGACTGAATTAAAACTACACGGAAACACACACTACCCGAAAGTAGGCATACTATCAAAATAAAGTGAGAAAAAGGTGATATTTATTTTTCTTTTTCCATTGAAACTGCCCCATTGTTACAGTCCTCAATCATAATTTTAATGGTATTGGAACAGAACATTCAAGTACAGTTTAGTGTTATAAATACAAAGAAGCATTTAAATACAATGTGTCCTGCCTTTATATTGGACTGTGAAAATGATATCAAAGTATTATCAGATGTGATTATGACCACCAAGCATCTCTTTGTGTTAAAAAAACAAACAAAAACAAACAAACAATAAAAAATACCGGGACCCTGTCATAATACTGAAAAGTATGACAATTATTATTATTATTATTATTATTATTATTATTATTATTATTATTATTATTATTTTTTTATTTTTTTTTCAGAAAAATAGCCATTAAATGGAATTGTTAAGATATTTGGCTAAAAGTAAAATACACAAGATGATGATTTTGCAGTTTTTGGATGCTGCTTGGAAGTTTCACTATAAACACATTAACTAAGCTGTCAGTTCACACTGTCAGTATTCCCTCCTGTTTACAAAACGACACAGTTCTAGGTCCACTTGCTGTTTCTAGACACCCTTATAATAGGTGCAACTCATGACCAAATCATGAATAAACTTAATTTTCCCCAGGCACACCTAGGCAGTCATAGAAAACAAGCTTCCTGAATTGGAGGTAAAAAGTAAAATATTTTGCTCTACTGTGTTTGAAAACTTAAGTTCCAGTATGATCATATTAAAACAAAATGGGATGGTTTGATTATTTGTTTTTCATTGCAATAAGATTTTTAAAGTAGCATATTTAGAAATTTTACATCTCACAAAATACTAACATCCCTGTTCCTGATTATGCTAGCTTATGTCCAGGTACAAAAAAAAAAAAAGGATTGTGGCCAATTATTTTTTACCCCCAGATTTGGAATGCCCAATCTAAGCATATGCTCAGTCTCCACACCATAACAGCAGCCTTCTGATTGTATGATTCACTGTGTTGCTAGGTGAGTCACTGGGCAGTTCCCACAGATAGAAATTTTGAGAATTAATCTGGGAATGCATTAAAGGTATTGTTAGAATACATAAACTCTACAGCAGGGGTCCTCAATCTAAACCATAAGTACACTTTGACCGGACCACCAAGTCATATGTCAATCTATGTTTTTACTTGCATTCACATTGGAAATGCTGTGAATTTTTCAGACAACATTGTTCTTAACCCTTTAGGGTCCTATCTCGTACCAGGTCCGACATTACAATTTTCCCTTTCTAGTCTGATGTCGGACCCTATTCGACATCAACTAAAAGGCGCACAGGTCTCTAGTCATTCCGGAAAAAGCCAAGAAAATCTTTCAATGGCCGAGTGAGACCGATAGGAGCTGAATGAAGCTGAAAAAAAGGGCGTATCTGATAGCCCCATGCTCCACAGAGATAACACGGACATAAACAAAGGAGATAGCTGCTTCTGCATCCAGCGCTCAAAGAATATCACGGACATTTGCAGAGCTTTTTGAGACGTTATAGTAATAAATTAATGACTTGGATCACATTATTGAGGACTTTGATGATAAGACGAGTGATCAGGAGAGGATTTATCAGTATGCACGCCTATAAAGAGGTATGTGAAAAAAAACTAGTTGTTTTCATTTTCATGCTTCCTAATGCGTCATCAGGCTTTTACTTGCATTGTTACATTTTCTGTGCTTTGGTTGTGAGTACATTAGATAGGAGCTTTTCACCCTAATTTGTTTTTATTTATATGCGTTTAGTTTTTTGTTTACATTATTTTTTTTTGTGCTTTGGATGTGCTTACTATTTTATAGCAGTGGTTCCCATGGTTTGTTTTAATTTATATTTGTTTTTTTAGATTCGTGAACACTCCACTCTGCTCTGTGTTACATTATCATCAAACTTTGTTGGTTCTGTCTACATCAATTGTGACAGCATGAATTCACGACTAGCTCGTTCTACATTCCAGTGATTCCCTGTGCAAATTTGGTAGCAGGTTGTCTTTCAAGGTCTGTTTCTGTTCAAATGTTAAAAGGTCAGTTTCTACTGTCTGCCTAAATGCTTATTTACCTCCAGCTTCTGAGTGGGCTGCAATGATGGTGGTGCGCATGTACTGAATTATGGGATTGTCTGTCCTATCCTGCTTGCTCTGTGCTTATGAGTTTACTTGTCTGTTCAATCCCGAGGCTGCCGGTTTGGCCCTGCTGATCTGTTCAGGCTCCAGAATTAGTAGCAACGCATTCATTCATACTAAAGTATTTAATTACAGCCGTGCCCCTGCGCTCAGAACTGTATTCATTCTGTCTACAATAATTATGGAGTGGCAATGCTTTGTTACCCACACCTTTGAGTGAGCACCAATAATGGTGCCTGTAGAGATACGTGCATTGAATCATGGGATTGATGGTCCTATCCATGATTTGTCCACGCTCGCCCAGCTCTGCAGCTGATAATACCTCACGCTCAGCCACCATGTTCTATCTTATAATGTCTCCCTATGCAAGCTGCTGCAGCTTGACTAAACAATTCACTTAGCAACATTATTTGTATATATATATATATATATATATATATATATATATATATATATATATATATATATATATATATATACAGTACTGTGCAAAAGTTTTAGGCAGGTGTGAAAAAATGTTGTAAAGTAAGAATGCTTTCAAAAATAGACATGTTAATAGTTTATATTTATCAATTAACAAAATGCAAAGTGAGTGAACAGAAGAAAAATCTACATCAAATCAATATTTGGTGTGACCACCCTTTGCCTTCAAAACAGCATCAATTCTTCTAGGTACACTTGCACACAGTTTTTGAAGGAATTCGGCAGGTAGGTTGGCCCAAACATCTTGGAGAACTAACCACAGTTATTCTGTTGATTTAGGCAGCCTCAGTTGCTTCTCTCTCTTCACGTAATCCCAGACAGACTCGACGATGTTGAGATCAGGGCTCTGTGGGGGCCATACCATCACTTCCAGGACTCCTTGTTCTTCTTTACGCTGAAGATAGTTCTTAATGACTTTCGCTTTATGTTTGGGGTTGTTGTCATGCTGCAGAATAAATTTAGGGCCAATCAGATGTCTCCCTGATGGTATTGCATGATGGATAAGTATCTGCCTGTACTTCTCAGCATTGAAGAGACCATTAGTTCTGACCAAATCCCCAACTCCATTTGCAGAAATGCAGCCCCAAACTTGCAAGGAACCTCCACCATGCTTCGCTGTTGCCTGCAGACACTCATTCATGTACCGCTCTCCAGCCCTTCGGCGAACAAACTGCCTTCTGCTACAGCCAAATATTTCAAATTTTGACTCATCTGTCCAGAGCACCTGCTGCCATTTTTCTGCACCCCAGTTCCTGTGTTTTCGTGCATAGTTGAGTCGCTTGGCCTTGTTACCACGTCAGAGGTATAGCTTTTTGGCAGCAAGTCTTCCACGAAGGCCACTTCTGACCAGACTTCTCCGGACAGTAGATGGGTGTACCAGGGTCCCACTTTTTTCTGCCAATTCTGAGCTGATGGCATTGCTGGACATCTTCCGATTGGGAAGGGAAGTAAGCATGATGTGCCTTTCATCTGCTGCAGTAAGCTTCCTTGGCCAACCACTGCATCTATGGTCCTCAACGTTGCCCGTTTCTTTGTGCTTCTTCAAAAGAGCTTGGACAGCACATCTGGAAATCCTTGTTTGCCTTGAAATTTCTACCTGGGAGAGACCTTGCTGATGCAGTATAACTACCTTGTGTCTTGTTGTTGTGCTCAGTCTTGCCATGGTGTATGACTTTTGACAGTAAACTAACTTCAGCAACCTCACCTTGTTAGCTGAGTTTGGCTGTTCCTCACCCAGTTTTATTCTCCTACACAGCTGTTTCTGTTTCAGTTAATGATTGTGTTTTAACCTACATATTCAATTCATGATCATTAGCACCTGTTTGGTATAATCCCTGACTTTGTGCAAGTGTACCTAGAAGAATTGATGCTGTTTTGAAGGCACACCAAATGTGTGGTCACACCAAATATGGATTTGATGTAGATTTTTCTTCTGTTCACTCACTTTGCATTTAGTTAATTGATAAATATACTCTATTAACATGTCTAATTTTGAAAGCATTCTTACTTTACAGCATTTTTTCACACCTGCCTAAAACTTTTACACAGTACTGTGTGTATATATATATATATATATATATATATATATATATATATATATATATATATATATATATAATATATATATATATACACACACACACACAGTGCCTTGCAAAAGTATTCAGACCCTCTCACAGTTTTCACATTTTGTTGCTTTAAAGCTTGAAGTCATGACATTTTGAAGTAGGAATTAATGTGTTATATACACAACCTACTCCACACATTCAAAGCAAAAACAAAAAGAAACAAGTAAACATATAATATGAAATAAAAATGTTCATGTCATGATAGCATAAGTATTCAAACTCTTTGCTGTGGCAAAACTAAATTAATTCAGGTGCACAAAATGACCTTAACGAGCCACACAATTAGTTGAATGGCCCCTGTCTGTGTGCAATATTAGTGGATCTCATGATTTCAGAATAAAAACACTTGTTTCTGTGAGGTTCCTTGGTCAAGTAGTGAATTTCAAGCAAAGACTCAGCCATGAAGACCAAGGAGCTTTCAAAGCAAGTCAGGGATAAAGTCATTGAAAAGCACAGATCAGGAGAAGGGTACCACACATACACTGCCTAGATCAGGCCATCCCTCTAAACTGAGCAACCGGGCAAGAAGGAAACTGGTGAGGGATGCCACTGTGAGGCCAACGACAACTTTGAAAGAGCTACAGAGTTCAATGGCTGAGATGAGAGAAAATGTGCATCAGTCAACAATATCCAGAACACTTCACAAAAGTAGCCTGTATGGCAGGGTTGCAAGAAGGAAGCCATTACTAAAAAATAAGCCATCTCAAAGCCTGCATGGAGTTTGCAACAAAGCACCAGAGTGATCCTGCAAAAATGTGGCAAAACGTGTTGTGGTCAGACGAGACCAAATTGGAACTTTTTAGTCTAAATGCCAAGCGTTACGTTTGGCGAACACGCAACACAGCACATCTCCCAGTCAACACCATCCCTACAGTCAATCATGGTGGTGGTAGCATCATGCCAATGGGATGCTTCTCCTCAGCAGGGACTGAAAAGCTTGTTAGGATTGAAGAAAAAATGGATACTAAAGACTTAAAACTGGGGCAAAAATTCACCTTTCAGCAGGACAATGATCCAAAGCACAAGGCCAAAGCTACACTGGAGTGGTTTAAGAATAAGAAAGTGAATGTCCTTGAGTGGCCCAGTCAAAGTCCTGACTTGAATCCTATTGAGAATCTGTGGAAAGACTTGAAAACTGCTGTCCATAAGCGATCCCCAAGCAACTTGAGAGAGCTTGTGCAAATCTGCCAAGAAGAATGGGAACAAATTGCATCAAGCCAGTGTGCAAAGTTGGTAGAGACTTACCCAAAAAGACTTACAGCTGTAATGTGCTTCCACCAAATATTGTGTTGACGGGTCTAAATACTTATGCAATCAACATATGTCCATTTTTTTCTTTTTAGTTTTTGCTGACATTTACTGTAACTTATCTTACCCTTAGAAGTCTTCAGTTTGAGCATTCAAGTTTGGAATAAAATATTAAGTTTAAAAAAAATGTGTATGCATTATTTTGTAATTTCACAAATTGGGACACCATAGGAAGGGTCTGAATACTTTTGCAAGGCACTGTATATATATATATATATATATATATATATATATATATATATATAATATATGATATATATATATATATAGAATATATATTAAAAACCACATGATAGACAAAACTAGTACTATCTGTTTTTATTCAATAATATCTGATAGTCCCCTATGGGGGAATGTGACGGAAAGATGAGTTCTGGTGATGAATCTTCCTCCCGACCTGTGAGGGCGCTAAAGAACGAGAGGAGAAGTATCTGGAAGGGCTGGCCTGACATTTCGTTTCCGGGTCAGGGAAGTGGGTCAGCCTGGAAAGAAGCGCAACTCTGTTGTAAGACCGTATTGATTTGAAAGGTAAACGAGAGGCAGCTGCAAGTAATAAGGCAGCTGCAACCGTTTACCTAGCTATCATGCAGAATTACATATAGGGGCCAGGGTAACGCTGATCTTTTCCTTCGTTTGGGTAACGTGAGGAGAAAAGGACTGAGAGAGGAGCTCTCAGAGTGTATTACGTGTTGTGTGTTGTCTTTGTTTGTTTATAATTGTCTGTCTTTTTCGCACCACTAGACAGTTAACGCACACCTCCGAAGCTGTCGCCACGTAAAGCACTATCCGGAGCACCACTGCACAGAGCACCTGCGCGTTTGAATATCACCCAGGACTGGTGACCGTGCCTTTGTTTGTGTGTGAGACTGTACTGTGTTCGCCATCCCCGCGCTTTACACGTTGTTGTGTATGGCCGGGGATTTATTATTTGACGGTCGCCAGACCTGGAAACAGCACAAATAAACACTTGTTCACTGAATCACTGTTGTCTGTTCATCACTCCTGCATCGCATCACTGCTACACCTGTTCCCCTTACCAACCACTTTGCCACAGGGAATTACACATATAAAATTATTTGTTCCTCACTTGTTGATATTTATTTGGCTTAACGCAATATTACCCGGAGTGGGGCCGTCTCTCCGCCAGGACAACCAGAGTTTACCTCCCAATTAAGGTTTTTTTTTTTCCTCTCTGCTGAGCTGGTGAGATTAGTCCTTATTTAAAAAAAAATAAAATAAAAATAATCCTCCAGTATTGATTGTCATTTATTAACCTATGTTTCTTTATTAACCTTATTTTTAATTGTATTTATTTTTTGCATTGGTGGCACAGATACAAGGAGCCGGGGGTCCTTTTTTGGGGGCAAGTGACGTTGCTTCCCAACCTTAGGCCCAACCAAGTTGGTCTTGTCCTCGAGATGAAGGTTCTCCGAGAGCCAGAGGGGACCCCCAGCCAAATCTTAACAATATCTCTACCATTCCAGGTTCCACCTGAGGGCAGCATACGCACTCTCTGTTTTCTATCTCTTGTTCCCCCTGGGGCCAGCATGCATGGTCCCTGAACCAGAGTGAATCCCTATCTCCTTCACTAACATCTTGCCTCAGCTATGCCAGTGTTCCTTTCAGGCCCCTTTGCATGTTAATTTCATTTTTATGTTAATTTAATTTACTCTTTCACAATTTCTGTTGCCCCATGTAGCTCTGTCTCGGAGGTCGGTCGTGCCGATCTCCCGAAGCGTAGGTGTTCCTTGTTAGTCGGGGCGACTAGTAGTCTTCTCAAATGTATCCTCTACCCTTCTCTTCATTTTCCCCTTGGGGGGGGGAAAACAACACTTGCTTCCCAGCCTTGGAGGCTGATTGATTTTGGTCTCACCTCAGTGAGGGCGGCTCTCGGAGCCAAGCCTATTCCTCACAGCCTTTGCTCCTGTTCCGTGAATTAATATTAATATTAATATCAGCATTATGTTCTGACTGATGCAAATCTTTGCATCTCTTTATTGCTCTTGCTGAGATCACGTGTAGCTCAAGGCACTCGAGGACCTGCCACTTATCCCACTTACTGTGAGTATTAGCTGATTATAAATGTACTGAATGTTAACTCCTATATTTTTTATTATTTGTAAGGTGTTTTTATTTCTTATTCGTTTGAAAGAGAAAGCACTGTGATTATTCAGTTCAGCTTTTTTCTTCTTGTGCTTCAGTTGTGTTTGCTACAATTTGCTTTGTTTTTGCAATGGTGAAATGCAATGCTTGGCTCTGGTATCACAGACATAAGAACACAGTACTTATACAATTATATGGTTATGATAGGAAAACAACTCATGCAGTAACAAGCCAGTAAAGAAGGCAGACTAGTAAAAATGAGCCAGAGTTTTGTATCCCAAAACTCCTTTAAACCTAGTGAACAGCAAGCCAACAACATGTGTAAAAACTATATTTGTGTAGCTCTGTGTTTGTTTGTTGGTATGGTTATGGGATTGAAAATGTGCTCCAGATCTTGAACTTGCTGTAACCAAGAATTTTGGACCTTCGCTACCTCCCCCCTTATTTCCTTTCTACCAATAACATCTGCTAAACCCCTATTTAAACCCCAAGCCATGAGTTTGCTCTTTTTAGTTGCCTATCGCAGCACAGTTGACAAACACAGCTGACAACTCTATCTTCGATACTGCTGGACAAAGCTGTCTTGCCCCTTCGAATTCGTGAATACTTTCCCGAATGGAATCTGTTTTCAGTCATGTATCACTCACTACACAGCCCTGCAAAAATCGGATTTAATCATCAAAATCTGATTATCAATTTATATTTGAAATACGCTTTAGCGAAAAGAAAAGCTTCTTGTCAAAACAGCTCCTTCAAAAGTAGTTTGCGAGGGTAATCAGAAATTCTGTAGTTGGTAGTAAGAAAATTGATTGAGTTTTTTTTTTTTTTTTTTTTTTTTTTACAGTAAGGGTCCGTTTCTGCTGTTTGTCGGATGCTTGTTTGTTTCCACTTGCAGTGTTTTGGCATCTCCAGATTAGTCTGTGTTCTGCAGCAGTGCTCTGTGTTTACATTATTGTCATGTTGCTTCCACAACCCCGAGTGGGCTCCAATAATTGGGGCTGTAAGGATACCGTTCAACAAAATATTTCTCTTTCAGCAGTTCTATTTAAATGCCTAAAAGGCAAACGTCACCTCCAGCCGTCATTTGCGACGGTTGGAGAAAAAAATTCAAATTAGCATCCTCGTAAAAGAGGATGCTAAATAAATAGGCATTTAACTAATTTAAAAAAAAAAACCAGAAAAAGGACTGTAAATTAAATAAGAACTGTAAAAGGGGAGGTGGTACAGAGCACGCCCCCTAGAGTCCACTGGTCGACAAAGGATGCGTTGTCGCCAGCAGACTCCGCGTGGGCGTGCTCTAAATTAATCCTGGAACGGATGAGGGCCCTGAACATGGCCCCACAGTCAAAGAGACCTTCCCCGCACATCTTACGCTTCCTGGTCTTGTAAATGGCCAGTTTAGCAAGAGACAGGAGCAGATTCACGAGGAGGTCTCTCTTTTTGTTGGAGCCACGAACAGGGTGCCCGAAAATGAGGAGGGTGGGGGAAAAGTGCAGCCAGAACTGCAGCAGGAGGTTCTTCAGCAGCAGAAAGAACGGCTGCAGCCTGGCGCATAAAAAATAAATATGAGACACCGACTCGGACTGACCGCAGAAAGGGCATGCGGCGTCCGAGTCGGTAAAGTGATGCAGGATCTCTCCTGACGCGAACGTTCCGTGCAGGACCCTCCATCCCAGGTCCCCAGCTCCCCTGGAGACCAGCGAGGAGTACAGGGCCTCCCACTGGGGACTGATGCCCTCTGGCGGTCGGAGGGTCTCCCGCCAAGCGGTGTCTCGGCGGGAGACGAGGGCGGAGAAGTGGAGGGTGTGGAGCGTCATCGCGTACAGGGTCCTCCTCGACGCTGATGGCAAGGGGGTCGAGGAGAACTGTGAGATCCTGCTCATGTTGTTCTCGAGGGGAGGCTGAGGGGGGGCTCGGGCCTTGGGTTCAATCAGCAGGACCGGAGAGCCGGGGGTAGAGGTAGATGGCTCACCAGTCCTGAGAACTCCCTCGATATACCTGACAGAGTCTGGGTGCAATGCTGCTTTGCACTCCCGGATCGCTCGGCCGGCCGTCCGGACGGTCGTCCGAGCTGCCCTGGCAGCGAGCGACTCGGGCGTCAGCCACGCCGAGCGTTCGCGATCCAGGAGATCCCAGACTCTGGTCACCTTGGCCAAGATCAGCGCCGCACCGAGGGGGACTCTGCCGCTTGCGCACCTAGGTGGGGGTTGTGCAGCAGGGGCTCCAGCAGGAGTCCTTGACCCTCGGTCAGCACGACGTCTCGGCCGATGTTGAACATGCTCCGAGTCCTGAGCAGGTCCTGGTAGAAGACCGGCAACTAGGGGAGACGGATTCCCCGGAGGTCGATCCAGAAGAGCTGCCGGTCCTAGCCCAAGACGTGCAGCTGGCGCAAAAGGAGGGACGCCAGCGTGCACCACTGCGGGGCCTGGTCTGTGTACAGGTATCTCTGCAGGGTCTGGAGGCAGAAGGTGTGCACCTGGCTCCTGATGCACAGCAACCCTAGCCCTACCTCGGCGAGAGGGAGGCTCAGAACCGCCGCAGAGACCCAGTGCTTTCCGGCCCAGAAGAAGTCTGTCAGCTTCCTCTGGACCCTGGCCACAAACTCAGGGGGGGAAGGCTCAGGACGGTGAGTCGATGCCACAGCATCGACGCCACCAGTTGGTTGATGACCAGAGCCCTGCCCCTGAAAGAAAGCAGTTTCAGCAGATCCGCCCACGACCTCAGTCACACAGCCACCTTGTCCTCCAACTCCGTCCAGTTGGCGGCGACCGAGGCCTCCGCGGGGCTCAGGTGGACTCCCAGGTATTTGAAGCTGTCCGTGCTCCACTGGAACTGCTGGAGCGCGGCAGGGAGGGAGTCCACCTGCCAGGGGCCTACCAATAACCCAGAGCATTTGGTCCAGTTGATCCTGGCAGAGGACGCGGCAGAGTAAACGCTCTGGCAGCTCTGCATCCTCTCCAGATCAGCCAGATCCGAGGCCACCAGGAGCACGTCGTCGGCGTAAGCCGACAGGACCACCCTTGTGTCCGGCGCGCCGAGCGCCAACCCCGTGAGCTTTCCGTGAAGGAGGCAGAGGAAGGGCTCGATGCACAGAGCGTACAGTTGTCCGGACAGAGGGCAGCCCTGACGTACTCCTCTCCTGAAGGCGAGGGGCGCGGTCAGGGACCAGTTGACTTTGATCAAGCACTTGGGAGAGGCATACAGCATCTGGAACAGGCCCACGAAGCACGGCCCAAATCCGAATGCTCGCAGGGTTCCGAAGAGGTACTCATGATCCACCCGGTTGAACGCCTTCTCCTGATCCAGGGAGAGGAAGGCGACGACCGACCGGTCCTACTGCAGTAGTGCAGGAGGTCCCGAACCAGGAAGATGTTGTCAAAAATCGTCTGGTTCGGGACCGTGTAGGACTGGTCGGGGTGGATCACATCTGCCAGCAAGGACTTGAGCCTCAAGGAGGCGGCCTTGGCCATGATTTTGTATAGTAGCGAGACCGGGCTCCAGTTCTTGAGGCAGCGCAGATCCCCCTTCTTGGGCAGGAGCGTGATGACCTCCTGCCTCATCGAAAGGGGCATCTCCCCGGTCTCGTAGGCTTCTGCCAGGACTCGCGCAAAGGCGGGCCCCAGCAAGTCCCAAAACTTTTTGTAGAACTCCACGGTCAGCCTGTCGATGCCCGGTGATTTGTTGTAGGGCATCTGACTGAGGGCGTCGGTGAGCTCGGCCAGGGTCAGGTGGCCCTCGAACTCGTTCCCCACGCCCTCGCCAACCGTGGGAAGCCCGTCCCACAGAACCCTGCACGCTTCGGAGTCGATGGGATCCGGAGAGAAGAGGGCAGAGTAGAAGGCCCTGGCCCTCTCGTTCACGCTCTCTGGATCCATCAGAAGGGAGCCGTCCTCCACCAGGAGGCAGGTGATGTTTTTACGGTCTCCCTTCTTTTTCTCCAACGCGTAGAAGAAGTGTGTGCTGCGGTCCATCTCCCGAAGGAACTGGACCCGCGAGCGCACAAACGCCCCCCGGGACCGCTGGAGCTGCAGGTCCCGCAGGGTGCTCTTCTTCTCCTCTTACGCGCTCTGCTTGAGTTGGTCCCCGTGAGCCAGGCGGCTCTCCAGATCGAGCAGCTCCCTTTCCAGCCGCTCGATCCGTGAGTCCCTCCGCCTGCTCGCGCCCCTCGTGCACTCCTGACAGAGGATCTTGATCTGCGCTTTCCTCACGTCCCACCACTGACGCCACGTGGGGAAGCGAGATCGCCTGCCATGCCAGACCATCCAAAAGTCCCGGAAAGACCGCTCAAAGTGCTCATCCTCCAACAGGCTGTTGTTAAAGTGCCAGTAGGCAGCGACATGCCTAGCCGGCACCACGGCCACCGTCACGGCCACCAGGTTGTGGTCCGTGAACGGCGCCTGCCTGATGTCGGAGGAGCGAACGCAGTGAGCGTGGTTCCTCGAGACGTAGAACCTGTCGATCTGGGACTGAGACACCCGCCCCTCCCTCACCCAGGTGTAGGTGAAGGCCGAGGCGTCCGGGTGTTGCCACCGCCAGATGTCCACCAGAGAGAGCCGAGCGATCAGCTCTCTCAGGGCTGCTGTCGAGAGCGGGTAGGGTTCTTGCCCCACCCGGTCCGCGGCCTCGAGGGTGTAGTTGAAATCCCCCCCCCCGAGGACGACAAGCTTGTCAGCGCCGATGGTGTTCAGGTGGCCAGACATCTAGCGGAAAAAGTGGACCCTCGCCGGACCTGTGGACGGAGCGTACACGTTCAAGAGGTGAACAGTAGATCCGGTGGTGTAATAGACGGCCCGGCACGACGTTGACCACATCGAGTACCGTGGGAACGAAGGACCCGGAGAAGAGCGTCGCCACCCCACAAGATGTCGCGGTGAGATGGCTGAACGACACTCTCCCCCCCCACTCCAGTAACCAGTTGGCCTAGGCCTGCGGAGTCAAGTGTGTTTCCTGCAGGAAGCACACAGAGTAACCCTCCTTTTTCAGGTAGGAGATTACCTGGGCCCTGCGGAAATGGTCCTTACACCTGTTGAGGTTGACGGTACCGATGGAATACATGGTCTTCTGTCAGGAGTAGTTGGCGACACTCATGGGAGATCCTGAGACTTCCCGTAGTTCACCAACTGGTCATGAAGCTTTCGGGCACGTGTGTGCACGCACGTGTCCGAAGATTTGTTGGCATGGCTGGCCTGCAGGAAGGATCGCACAGAGCTTAGAATCCTCTGGAAATCCCCCCATTTGTCCAGGGCCAGCTGTACCTTGTCCCTGAGGTGGATGGTGGCCTCCAGGAAGTCAAGGAGCTCCGCTGCAGGGATGTCCGGAGAAGGGGAGGACAGACCCTCCGAGCCCATGCTGCACGCGGCCTCTGAGTCCTCCTCCCCCTTCTCTGGTTCTCCACCGCTCAACTCGCGGTGGAGAAGCACAACGCACTCACGTTGGTGGGTGAGCGCGCTGCGTTGTATCTTGAATTTCACCGAGTCTCCCGGCGCCCCACTCCCAGGGGACACGACGGGAGACAACGGCGGAGGGACCCTTGCGGGCGCCGTCTGCACCCTAGATTTAGGGGGCGCAGATGGGCGCTCGGCATGCACCGCCAAGCGTGACGTATTGGGTCCCTCTTTCGAGGGCCGAGGCACGGTCTCAGGCCCGTCCTTGGCCCTCGGAGGGAGGGGATTTACCCTCTCGGGTTCTTCCCCTCCCTCGGTCGTGGTCACCGGGTTCCCCCCCCGTCGCCAATGGAAAGGGAAGCCCGAGGCGGTAGCTCTTTCGAGGGCTCCTCCTGCGCCCCCTCGGTGACCGCGACGGAGACCAGCCCCTCGGTGGTGGGTCGGGGACCAGTCTCGTGTCTCCTTTGCGCTTCCAGGAGGGGATCTATCTCGAGGGCATCACCTTCTGCCCTCTCTGGTTCTTCCCCTCCCTTCTGCACTGCGGCAGCCGATACGAGCGCGGGCTCCTCAGAGCCCGCTTCTGCCTCGGCAGGTGTTTCTCTTTCAGCAGTAGCCATAAATTCTCAACTGAAGCTACAGGCTCACTGTCGCAAGTCAAGCAGTTGCCAGTTTCTGCCACTAGAAGTCTCCCATGTTCCTATTCAGTTTTCCAGTCAGCTCCTTCACAGCATGTCATGGTCTTAAAATATCTATATGTAGATTTCTTGATTTTAACATAAATAGCATTCCTTCCATACTGATGCAGCAGTCAAGGTCAATAGGTCTTCCACTGCAGCAGAATTGTGTGTTCATTCTCCTCCCCAATATATCTTTGCTCAAGATATATCTTAAGCCCAACTTAGTTTGTTAGTATGCCCGGAGTGGGGGTCATCTCTCCGACAGAACCGCGAGAGGTTTCCTCATAAAATAAGGGGCGTTTTTCCTCTCCCCTGACCTGTGAGATTAGTTTATTAGAGAGACGTAAGTCTGTGGAAGTGGTAGCAAATTAGAGAAAACAATTGCTATACATGCTGGTTTCTACACCAGCATGACACTTGTTTATTATTTGTTTGTTTATTTGTTTGGCCAATGTGCCCTTTTTTGTGTCTTATTTTGTGCAAATCTTTTATTTGTTTATTTAATAAAATACTGAGCGTCATTGCGCTTCAGTTTGCCCTGCCTTATTGTTTTGAGTCTGTTTCTGGTCTGACGTCACCACTGCAAGCCATCCTGTTCACACAGACATATAAAAGCAAATGAAGAATTATAAATATTTAAAATACACAACTAACTAACTAATAAAATAACATAACAACACAGAAACATCCCAGAACAGCCCCAAAACAGCCAGTATCCTTTCCCGATGTTCCGAGGGGATTTGTTTATTTTAAGAGCTCCTAGTCCCTTTAACATTTCTGCCTCGGTTATGCTAAAGTTATTTAAAACTGGATAGGAACAGGTTGACATGTGGGGCATGTTGTCCGTATCCTCCTTTGTAAAAACTTGTGAAAAGTAATCATTTAATATATTTGCTATTTTTTTTCTTCATCTACGATTTTGCCATTTGTATCTCTTAAACATTTAATCTCCTCTTTGAATGTTCTCTTGCTGTTGTAATATTGGAAAAACATTTTGGAATTGGTTTTAGCCCTCTTAGCAATGTTTATTTCTATTTCTCTCTTGGCCTTTCTAACTTCCTTTTTGACTTGCATTTGCAGTTCCATGGACTCTTTCTGTGTACTTTCTTTTTGGTCCCTTTTTAACGCTCTGTAAAGTGCCTTTTTTCGCTGAATATTTTTTTAATTGATCTATTAAACCATTTTGGCAGTTTAGTTTTACATTTAGATTTGTCTACTTTAGGGATGCAATTGTTTTGCGCCTCTAGTACTACATTTTTGAAGAACCGTCATATTTTTCTGTGGATGTTTTCTCTATTTTACTCCAATCTACTTCTGTTAGTCTCTGTTTCATACCTTCATAGTGTAACCCCTGCCTGCTAAAAGTAACAATAATTGAAGCAATGGGGTTTCTGGGTACTCTTGAGTATGTTTAATTTCTATTTATGGCGATGCCTCCACCCAAAGCAAAGATAGTTATATTTAACCACTGCTCTAGGACTATAAATAAAGAAGACGACACAGTACTGTAAAGCAAATAGATAGGGTTCCCCACCCTTCAAGGTTTACTGCACAATTAATGGAAATAATGAGTTCCCTACAGTTCATGAATATAGAAAATGCACCAATTAAATACCATACCCGGTACCGCGTTAAATTGCAATTATAAACAATACACATCCACTGCAAAGTCTAAGAGAGAAAAAAAAAACAAATGAAAGTAAACTATTTAATACCCTCTATGGGCAAAGGAAACTTATGCTGCCTTCAAAACTAAACGGTAAGTTATATTAATTAACCGTTTGCTTACAAATGAAACCGAGTTACTTTCCCCTATGACTATTTCAAAAGCAAACCTAATACACTTCTATTATAAATTGCTGTAATACAGCTGTATGTAAAACGAGAGTCAAAACAAACAGAACAGTACTCTTATAAATTTATACCGGTATATATATATAAACACGTAAGTGTTTTGCTAGAGTAAAAAAAAACAACGTAGCAGGCCTGTACGTGGCTAGGGCACGTGGAGGCTGGAAAATGCCGTTTTGCCTTTCACCCAGGGAAACTCCCGTCTTCTTTGTAAACTGCAAATCCCTCGTTGCCGGAGGAAACACCAAGCTTTGCCAGGTCACTTGGGTTGCTATCTGGTGCTGCCAGTCGGTATCTTCAAATGCTGCGTTTAGGTTTTCTTTCTTTTTTCTTTCTTTAGATTTAACAGTATAGCTGCGAGAATACTGTAACTGAAGTAATTACAATATGAAACAACATTGAGTTCCACAAAAGTATACTGTCTCCTAACTACCCACTTGCATTAGATCAGGCTCTAGAGTATAGCAGCTGTAACCTAAATTCCAAAAATACAAGAAATAAATTGTGTAATTATTTCTTTAGTACTAAATAAAATGGTACTATGTTTTAGGCTGACTGCATGGCTGACTCCATTTTGTTTTTTTTTTTCTTCCCACACGTCCCTCCCCCTTAAAGAATGCTGCACTATAAAACTACTCTGCTGTAACTTTACCCAGGCTACAATAGTTTGCTTTTCTAAAATTGTAAACCTTAGCTTTAGTCATTACTTTTGGGGTTTTAAAAAGCACTTCAAATGAGACCATGTTGTGGTCTGAGTTTGCTAGTGGTTCTCTGACCTCTGTTTTAGTTATTCTGTCTTCATTATTTGAAAAGACTAAATCAAGACATGCCTCCCCTCTAGTGGGTGCCTTGACAAATTGTGTTAGGAAGCAGTCATTTGTCATTTCCACCATTTCAATTTCATCCGCCGTGCTACCCACCGGGTTTTCCCATTTTATTTGGGGGAAGTTGAAATCCCCCATTAGTATGGCTCCTCCTTTGCTACACGCATTTCTAATGTCATTGTATAACAGATTATTTTGCTCACCGCCTGAATCTGGCGGTCTAAAGCATGCACCTATTATTATGCCCTTTGAATTTTTGTCCGTTACTCTGACCCATATTGATTCGGCTTTGTTTTCTTTGTCCAGGTTTAACACCTAGGCTTCAAGACTGTTTCTTATGTATAGTGCTTCCCCTCCTCCTCTTCTGTCCTGCCTGTCTTTTCTATACAGTGTATACCCACAAATATTATATTTGTCCCCATCACTCTCAGACAACCAAGTTTCTGTAACAACTATCACATCATAGTTACTTGTTAGTGCAGTAGCTTCAAGTTCTAAAATGTTGTTTCTGATTCTTCTAGTATTTAGATAAATACATGCAATGGTTATCTTACCTGAGTTGTTGTCCTTGTTTTGATGCGGTATCCCTTCTGTTTTTTTGTGGATTTCTCCCACCTTCCTTTCTAGTTTAAATGCTTCTGAACCTGCTCGAGGATCTTTTCTCCAAGTAGACTGGTTCCCTTTTTTATTTAAGTGCAGTCCGTCCCATCTATATAGATAGCCCTTGTTGTAGAATGTGGTCCAATGATCATATACCAGAAAATACCACAGTTTTGGTCTTGTCTTTTAATTTCCTTCCTAGCTCTTTGAATTTGTTTTGCAGGGATTTTGGTCTGTCTCTTCCAATGTTATTTGTACCGATGTGGACGATTACTATCGGGTCATCTCCTATTCGTTCTAGGAGCCTGTCCAAGTTCTCAGTGATGTGTTTGACAGAGGCTCCTGGAAGGCAGCACACTGTTGTAGTAAGGGGGTCCAAACTGCGAATTGAACTTGCTGTGTTTCTCAATATGGAGTCCCCAACAATCATGACCTCCCTTCTTTTTGCTGTCTGGTCACCACTGTCAATAGGGTCCTGGATGTTGTTCCTTTCGTTCTCTTGTTGTTGGTTTTGCGCAACAAAATTTTGAAGTGGCTCAAATTTGTTGGTTGTTTTCATTTCTGGTGGTTGTGTTTGACGAAGTTTTTTTTTTCCCTGCTTCTGCCTACCTGAACCCAGCTATTCTGACCTTCTGTTTCCCTGGTGGCTTTCAGTCTGTTAGGGGTGGTACAGACTTTCATGAATTGTGGGTGTGTCAGATCCTCAAGATCCTGTTGCTGCCTCATTTCTTCCAACTCCATTTCTAGCATACTTATTAGTTTATGCAAGTCCTGGATCGTGCGGCACTTTACGTACACTTGGTTTAGCTCTGCTGGGTTTTCTGGGATTTCCCACATCACGCAGGTGTCACAGATTACTGGCTTGAAGACCAATGTTTTTTTTTTTTTTTTTTTTTGAAGTTTAGTTTCTTCTGCAGCCGTCAACCTGCTTTCAAACTGCTTCTATATTGCTCTGCACTTTTCCATGCCTGTACTTCTGTCACGCTGTCACTTCCATTCACTGTCGCTGGGAAGACTGCCTTGTTTATGGTTGCATTGTTCTGCTGTGCTGTTGGCTCCTCCCCTCCCCGTGAACTTCAATCAGCTGCTTCAAGTTTCAGCTTGTTTGTTATCAGAAAAACACATGAGGCTGTTTGACTTTGAGCTGCAGTGTTTCCCCAATGTCCTGTGTTTTCTGATTAAAGCAATTAAAGATGTAATTTCTCCTTACTGCTTATAAACTGCTCTGCACTTTTCCACGCCTGTACTTCTCCCACGCTGTCGCTTCCAGGGAGCTGTCGGTCGATCCAGGGACCGACATCAAACTAGAAAGGGAGAATTGTAATGTGGGACCTGGTCCGACATATATACAGCTCTGGAAAAAATTAAGAGACCACTGAAAAATTATCAGTTTCTCTGGTTTTACTATTTATAGGTATGTGTTTGGGTAAAATGAACATTTTTGTTTTATTCTATAAACTACTGACAACATTTCTCCCAAATTCCAAATAAAAATATTGTCATTTTGTGACGGAGAGCGAATGAATCCAAATCAACAATCTCCCTCTCGACCGGTGAGGGCACTGTACAACAGGAGCTGCGGGCTTCCTACTGAATGGTTGGGCAGTTCATCCCAGGGACAGTCGGGAGCTGGCCATTCAGGAAGAGGGTGGCGTTACAGTACCTGGAGTCATCGCCCTAGTACGGTGAGTGAAGTTTCAGTCATGAATTGGAGGAGACGTGATTGAACTAGCTATCGGAGGGGGCGGGGCTTAGGGTACTTTAGGGAGACGTGACGCCGTAATCGTCTCCTTTGTTGTGGTTAATGGGAGGAGACAAGGACGGAACCTTGAATGAAGTGTGGGTTCACTGAGAAGTGTTGTGTTTGTTTTGCCAGACGGCTGATACGAAGCTGGAGCTGCAGCGAGAAGCCCAGATCTGAACGCGCACGAACCCCAACAATCAGAGCACCACACCTGCACCAGAGCACCCAGTTTGGAGACGTGTTTTCTGTGGTTATTATTTCGGGACTGCAACCCCTTTATTTTGTAGCTGGTAATACCCATTGCTGGGTAGATCCAGCTTTATTATTTTGAGTCCAGTTTTTGCTGGCAATACCCATTGCTTGGTAGAGCCAGCTTTATTATTTGAAACCCGGTTTAAAAGGGCATTAAAAGAAACCTGACCGGTAAACTTTGTGTTTGTCCTTTGTTGGAGCACCTCAAATCACCTATACACTGGAGCACTACAAATCACTTTGCCACACATTTAGAGCATGTATTTGCAGAAAATGACAACTGGTCAAAATAACAAAAAAGATGCAGTGTTGTCAGACCTCGAATAATGCAAAGAAAACAAGTTCATATTCATTTTTAAACAACACAATACTAATGTTTCAACTTAGGAAGAGTTCAGAAATCAATATTTGGTGGAATAACCCTGATTTTCAATTACAGTTTTCATGCGTCTTGGCATGCTCTCCACCAGTCTTTCACATTGATGTTGGGTGACTTTATGCCACTCCTGGAGCAAAAATTCAAGCAGCTCGGCTTTGTTTGATGGCTTGTGACCATCCATCTTCCTCTTGATCACATTCCAGAGGTTTTCAATGGGGTTCAGGTCTGGAGATTGGGCTGGCCATGACAGGGTCTTGATCTGGTGGTCCTCCATCCAGACCTTGATTGACCTGGCTGTGTGGCATGGAGCATTGTCTTGCTGGAAAAACCAGTCCTCAGAGTTGGGGAACATTGTCAGAGCAAAAGGAACCAAGTTTTCTTCCAGGACAACCTTGTACTTGGCTTGATTCATGCGTCCTTCACAAAGACAAATCTGCCTGATTCCAGCCTTGCTGAAGCACCCGCAGATCATCACCGATCCTCCACCACATTTCACAGTGGGTGCGAGACACTGTGGCTTGTAGGCCTGTCCAGGTCTCCGTCTAACCATTAGATGCTTTAATTTCAGAGTACATTGAGACATTAAACTGCATAAATTTCAATAAAAACTTGAAAAATTGAGGTGTTCTAAAACTTTTGACCGGCAATGTGTGTATATATATATATATATTTAGTATATTTATGTTTCATTTGTATTATAAATACATTTTATTTTCAGGAATTGCTCGCTGTATTTTAGTTTTTTTTTTTACATAAATATTTTAAAAACGTTACTTTGTCTATATAATTTTTGTTTATGCATAGTTAAAATTACTACTTGCCAAATGTATATTTCCTTTAAAAAAACGTTGTTCGTGGAGATGTCATATACAGCGGGGTAAACAAATCTGTGTTTAATAAGTGTTTATGTAAGCTCACTTTAAATGGTAAATTGCTCGGTGACTTTGAACCTTTTCAGTAAATTGAGTGGGAAAGTGGGTACAAACACTTTTCTTCATGTAGAGAATAATGTTTTTGATGTTGTACTTAAGTCTACGTGGGATATCTAAACCCAGTAGCACTGGAATGATTTTTAAAATGGGGGTGCTGAAAGCCATTGAACAAAACTGTAGCCCCTGTATATGATGGAAGCCATGCAAAGCTAAGGGAAGCTGCCACACCCCCAGCACCCCTAGTTCCAGCACCCTTGTCTAAACCTATTAATATAGAAAACGTACACGTTTTCAGTGGAAGATGTTTTAAGGTGTATATAATTTGATAAACGCACGAAACGATTGGCTTCATATACATACTGCCCTAAAGTGCAGTTATATTATTTATATGAACATCTGTAATCTGAGTTGACATGGTGGATGTACTCTCACAGCACCAAATACTGTACTAATAATTCAAATAGCTCTCTGTCACAAAGACGGCCGGAGTGGGTGGTGTCAGACCAGAGCCAGGAAATAAGCAACAGAGAGATGGAGTTTGGTGGAGCTGAACGAATGCTTTTGCTCAGCATTTAATAAATAAACAGACAGAAAATATACGCTTGTAACAATACAAAAACAGGACACGGCACATTCGCCAAAATAAATAGACAAACAAAATGGACTAAACAAAACATGGTGAGCTTCTTTATTTTACGTTATTATTAGTGTTATTCTCTTTACCTCCGTCTTCAATCCCATTCTCCACTCACCGAACACACCACCCAGAGTGGGTGAAAACATGCTGCTTTTATGCAGCTGTACTGAGACTCGACTGTTACTCAATCATTCAATTGGAGTCGCGATACAACTGCACGTGAATTAATAAAGTGCAATTCCCCATGCTCACATATTACATTATACTTAAATTACTGTGCAATCCTCGTGCCTAAATACAAATATACCTTTTAAACACTTGTGTTACACAGAGCCGTTTATATCCTGTGTACCAATGAATATACACCAACATTTAACACACCACACTCAACATATAACAGAAAATACACACAGGGGCAGGCACTTTGTCACATATACCCCCTCCCCCCCCAGTGCAAAGCACACATGGCCTCAATGGCCACCTCCCCCCATAAAAGCCCAAAAGTCCACCACAAAGTCCTGGGCCAAAATTCTGAAATAACACGTTCTGCAATTACACTTGTTTGATATTTTCCTTTAACTCTTAATGTTTATTTTCACATTGTGTGCTCCTTGAACTAGAATGTTTAATCTAAAGAAAGGGCCATTTTCTACACTAATTAATAATGGAAACTGGAAAAAGAAGGCACTTGTGTGGTGATTTTGTAGTTTCCCCATGCTTTTCCCTTGCATATACTATGCATTTATCAAAGATTAGCATTTCTATGGTTTGCCTTGTTTTTTTAACATGCTTTATCATGCCTCTATGGGTTTTACCATGCTTATTTATGCTTTGTCATGCTTTCAGTGTGCTTTATTTCACTTTGTTATGTTTTTACTATGGTAAACATTTATAAGCAGAGCCAACAGAATTGGAAAGGTGTGTTTATTTGGCTTCTAGGCAACCAAACTCATATCTCCCTTAATCATAAGCCATGAGATACTACGCATTGTACACTGTAGTCATGTGTTTATTCAGCTTTTCATTATAAAGGATCATAAAGGATGTTTGACAGCCACTAATGTTAATGGGTCTAATCATATAATACCTGATCTCTACCTCTGATAACACTATGTAACACAATTTTTGTTCCTGGGTAGTAAGTGCTATTTCCTAATTGCTTATGCCTCAAAAGTATAGAAAATGGCTATTATTCCCCACAAACTTGGCAAATGTGTGTCTTTTTGTTCACATAAATTTACTTATTTACTTATTTACTTTACGATTATACTGTATTTACAGTATAATCGTAAATCTCGAAAAACTACTCACTTCTAAATCTCTTGTAGTCATCTTTGTATTACTTTAGTATAAATACATGTTAATTTGGATTCATATGTTGTTTTTTTCTGACTTTATGTGAACAAAAAGACATACATTTGCCCAATTTCCCATTGGAAATAGTGATATTTTGAAATATCACTGTCCTGGTCACAAAAACAAAGTTTGTGGGGAATAATAGCCATTTTCTATACTTTTGAGGCATAAGCAATTAAGAAATAACACTTACTACCCAGGAACAAAAAAAAAATAAAAAAAATTGTTACACAGTGTAATTCCCAATGGGGACCATGGGGTTTTACTGCGATTTAGCTCAAAGAATTAAAAAAAAAAATTAATTTATCCATTTCAAGTTTTTTATTTTGGTAGAAAGATTTCCAGCCATTCAGATGCAAGGAAAAATATTTGTATTATCCCTTTCTCAAGGTGTACAGACAAATGTCATTTTTTTACAAATAATTTTACAGAAATGGAAATTAGGACTACACAAAAATACAATGCTATTGGTGATGTCTTCTCTATACCATCCCTGTTACAGTTTTCCATCATGTTGCAAGAACATTGCATCATTACAGTTGTAGTCAAAAGTTCTCAAAAACAATAATTATAGGAAAAATTTTGTGGATGAGGAAAAAAGTTACAAGAAATAGTAAATTTATTTCAGCAATTTTTTTTGCAAAACTCCAAAATATGCAAATTCAAAAGTATTCCTACCTGTAGCAGGGGGAGATCTGTGCTGACTCTGCTGGTGTGTTCACAGTGCTGCAGGAAGAGGGCAGCAGTCATCCAGCAACCGCCTGTGAGTTATAGCAGTGACATGAGGAGGTGGGAAAGTGGGTGTGTGGACTTTCCCTCTCTCTAAATGGCTGGGAGGCGGGTCTTGGGGAGATTTTTAGCCCTATAAGATAGTGCTCTGCTGTTTCCTCAGGTCTGCCCTTTTAGACGCGTTGAATGTGCAAAAGCGCTGTTCGGGATCGAGAATCAGCGGGGAGGAAGAAGCCACTTAACAGTGAGACAGTGACAGCTGGGAACCCTTAGGCAGACCCTGGAATATTGTATAGAGCAGGCTAGTGAGCCTGTAGCGTAGGTCGGTGATCCGGGTCGTACGGGTAGAGATGACAGTGCAGCCCCTTTTCTTTGTAGTTTTATTACTGTTTTATTTTCCCTTTTTCTTTTTGAATTATTGTTTGAAACACCTACGAGTGCACCTGCACCCTGAACTGTTTACCATCTCTTGGTATTACTGTGGTTCTGTTTACCATAGTTACAGACCACAGACCAACAGCGCCCTCTGCGGGCTAAAGAAACAAAAACACCCCTGAAAATAAAACTGGGCACCTGTGTGGTGTTTTCAAGTACACCTGTCTGTCTCCTGTGCCAGTGAATTACCCACCACCCTTCCACACTACCCTAAAAAGGAAAATGAAATTAATATTTAGTTGAGGCACATTTAGCAATAATAACCACTTTAAATACTAGAAGCGCTGGATTTTTGAACCTAGAACCGTCACATGGGTCACTTTGACCCATACCCACAGCTGACGTTCCCGCTTACAACCTGGCGTCAGCCACTCTCAATGGTCCAGAGCACACAGCTGTAGTTAGAAATCAAGTCCAGTGACAACATATGGCTTCTACTTTTGATACTTTGGCAACATTAAGGGCTGGATTCTCAAAGCTATTTTCCAGCTCATTTTAATAATTTTTTTTTTTCTGAAAGAGAACATTTTCAAGTACAGTTGTAATTAAAGACTGCTTGCAAGTACTAAAATAAATGGCTGAGCTGTTGTCTTTTTCAAGCTTATTTTTGTAAACAGGCTTCACACTGCTATTCGTACTGGATGTTCCCATCCTGTACACTCCAGTTTCACTGCTACTGAACTAAATATATTTTCATAATGTGTCATCGCACATTAGCAGTAACTTACATTCAGCAACCTCAGATCCTTAGTTTCTAAATAAACTGTAAATACAGTGCCCATAGAAAGTCTACTCCCCCTTTAACTTTTTTCACATTTTGCTGTGTCAGTGCCTCAGAATTTCATGCATTTAAAATAAGATTTTTTCCACTTATCTACAAACCATACTTCACACTGTTAAGGGGGAAAAAGTTTTTATTGAAAAAAAAATATATATTAAAAATACAAAACTGAAAGATCATAACTGGATAAGTCTCCACCCCTCTGAGTTAATACTTGGTGGAAACACCTTTGGCAGCAATTACAGCTGTGATTCTGTTGGGATAGGTCTCCACCAACTTTGCACGCCTAGATTTGGCAATACTTGACCATTCTTCTTTAAAAAACTGTTCAAGCTCTGTCAAGTTCCTTGGGGAGCGTTGACGGACAGCATTCTTCAAGTCATGCCACAAATGTTTGATTGGATTTAGGTTGGGGCTCTGACTGGGCCACTGAAGGACACACTTTTCCTGTTCCTTAGCCACTCCAGTGTAACTTTGGCTGTGTGCTTTTGGTCATTTTTATGCTGAAAGGTGAACTTCCTTTTTTAGTTTCAGCTTTCTTGCAGAGGGCAGCAGGTTTTCCTCAAGGACTTCTCTACACTTTGCTCCATTCATTTTCCCTTCTATCCTGACAATTGCCCCAGTCTCTGCTGATAGGAAACATCCCCACAACATGATGCTGCCACCACCATGCTTCACAGTAGGTATGGTGTTCTTTGGTTGATGCACTGTATTGGGTTTGCGCCAAAAAGTTCCATTTTAGATTCGTCAGACAACAAAACTTTTTTTGTCGCATAGCTACAGAATCTCCTGAGTGTTTTATTGCATACCTCAAATGGGATTCAAGGTGGGCTTTCTTGAGTAATGGTTTCCTTCTTGCCACCCTACCATACATGCCAGATTTGTGGAGTGCTTGGGATATTGTTGTCACATGCACACTTTGACCAGTCTTAGCCATAAAATCCTGTAGTTCTTGCACAGTTGCCATTGGCCTCTTGGTAGCCTCTCTGATAAGTCTCCTTCTTGATCGGTCATCCATTTTGGCGAGACGGTCTGATCTAGGCAGAGTCTTGGTGGTACCATACACCTTCTACTTCTTAATAATCGTCTTGACCATTCTCCAAGGGATATTCAAGGTTTTTGATATTTTTTTATACCCATACCCTGATCTGTGCCTTTCAACAACATTGTCCCTGATTTCTTTTGAAAGCGCATTGGTGCCTTTGGTTGAGTCTTTGCTTTGAAATGCACTACCCAGCAGAGGGAACCTACAGGAACTGCAGAATTTATCCTGAAATCATGTGAATCACTGCAATTTAACACAGGTGGAGGCTGTGATTTTGAAGGCAAATGGTTACTCCTGAGCTAATTTAGGATTGCTATTACAAGGGGGTGGACACCATTGTGTGTGTGTATATATATATATATATATATATATATATATATATATATATATATATATATATATTACAAAAAAGGGAGAACCTTCATTTCACATCTCCTTTCTCCTTTTCTACAGCATCAAGCCAGGAAGCTCAGAAGAGCACAATCCAGGAAGGACATCAAAATGTGTGCATGTGACAAAGTGCCCGCCCCTGTGTATATTATCTGTTATGTGTTGCGTGTGGTGTGTTTAAATGTTGGTGTATAGACATTGGTACAAGGGATATAAACGGGTCTGTGCAACACGAGTGTTTAAAAATGTATATGTATATTTAGGCACGAGGATTGCACAGCACTTCACGTGCAAGTAAAATGTAGTAATATGTGAGCACGGGGAATTGCACTTTTTAATTCACGTGCTGGGATTCAAGTGAATAATTAATTGGTAATTGAATCCCAGCACAACAGTATATATAGATGCACGTTGTCACATACTGGGGGTTGGGTGTTCGGGAGTGGAGAACGGGAGAGAGAGAGAGAAAGAGATAGATAAGTGTAAATATAGATTTCAATTGTTTGTGTAGCGTTCGTCCACTCTGTGTTTTGTCCGTGTCTATTCGTTTTGTTTGTCTGTTTATTTTGGCGCGAAGTGCCGTGTCCTGTCTTTTGTTTGTTAAACCCTTTCATTTTACAATAAACCGGCGCCAGCCAGCGCCATCATCATTTCATTTCATCCGTGTTTTGTGTATTTCATTCCTTTTCCTGGTTCTGACACCGCCCACTTCGGCCGTCTCTGTGATAGTGCATTATTAATTTAAAACTGGAACAGGCTTTCACTATTTTACGAAGACAACATCTCACCCCCCCACGTCCCTTTTCACAGACACCTCATTTCTAGTATTCAGGGGTTTAACGAATTGCCAGATTCCTCAAGCTCATCGCAGCAGCAGCATCTCCAGTCCCATTGCAGACGTTCCATCCATGAGGTTGTCTTGCAGCACAGGCTGTAACTGCTATCAGTCTTCTTTGCTCAAAACTGAATTCTTCCTATTTGTTCAATCAAGACTAGATCCTTGCTTTCATCACACACGTAAGAGACTCTCTCCTTCTGGCTCTGAGCACAATTTAATCATACATTAGTGGGATCCTGTATCACTATTGTTTTATTGGTAGTTTTTCACCTGTCTTGCTATCTATCCCAACAGTCCGTTTCACACTGCAAGGAATCATCAAGCATAGCCAGAGTACAATTTAGCATCAGTAATTGCATCTGATTCTCATTTAGCCGCTACTATTAAGCACCACACACTCTCCAAACATCCGAAAGCAAATAATAGAAGATATCTGTTTCCACCAACGGGAAACATAGTTTAACCCTTAGCCGTCCATTTATTCAGCACCTCTCAGGCACGTCAGGTCCAATTTATTTTCAGGCCCGCTTGGCCCACTTTACGCTCTCAGTGCCCAAGTCCCAGACTAACCCATCTCTCTCTGTTGCACGTTCTCTGCGGGATGCCTTTCCCACTCCCAGCTTTGGAGGCCTGTGCCGCACTTCTCGTGTCGTGTCACTGTGACCAGTCAGGGAACCATTTACTATCTCTCCTTTCTGAGAGCTGTTGGACTATTCCTATTGCCCTGAGAGGCACCTCTGCCGAGCAGAGCCCTTTTATATGTTTTCAGATCCTCAGGAATGTGACCTTCAATCAAGCTCTTCCTCGGCAATAGGAGAACTCATCGGATGGGATCTCTTTTCTATCCTAATTTCAAGGCTAGACCTCTCTAACGCGGCACCTAATTTCAAGCTTTGGGCTCGTTATCCTATCCTTGGCTGAGCATAATCTGCTTGATACCGTCTTACTAACAGCTCATTTCTTCTTCCTGTGCTCTATCCTTACAGCCCAGTGCACACACCATGAATTAGCATTTTTGGAGTTATTTTTGGAATACAGTATTTTATTTTTTAAGGGATACAGCTTCTCAAATAATACTGGGCAGGGAAATTGGTATTTGGTGCTTGCTGAGGTAATACAGTAAGTGAAACCTATTGAAATCCAATCAAATATTTAGCCTAGTCCTACTGTCTACTTTCCTTTGCTTCTGTGCCAGCTTGTTTTAGTTCCTTTGGCGGAGTTGCCAGGTGAAATCTATTATTCAGTAAGTAAGCTCAAACATTCATACCTTTATAGTAATTGTTACATCAAGAATAAACAAGTGGAAAATTAATTCCAGCCTCTGGACTGTGCATTTTCTTTTGATAATGACATTACAAATGTGAAGGTTAACTAGGTAATGACACAAACCCACTGGCGAAAGATACAGTGCTTATTCCTTAAGCAATGTCAAACACAAGAATAAATCTAATTTAAACGCATAGAGATTAATAATGTTAGTGAGACATTTTACTGTCTTTTATCAATAACGTTGTTTTATTCAATTGATCTGAATAGTGGCAGATCTTAACACTGTCACTGAGCTAATCACAGCGCATGCGAGTATTTGTTTGTAAAATATACTGTATATAGTGCTTCCTCAATATTTTGCTATCTGTCTTTATGGCAGGGGCTGCTTCGTACCACAGGGTTTGTTTGTTTCTTTTTGTAAATAAGGTGTGATGTATTTTGAATATTTATTGGGAAATTTGGCTGAGATGAGGTTAAGAACCAATTTCTGCAAAAACATACGAGCAGTGCGGCCAGTGATAATGAATTACCGGTAATGAATTAATGGCCAATTTGGAGCTGGCCAACTGTATAAAAGTGCAGCTGAAAGCCAGCTCCTTTATTCTTCAGTAAGTTTTGTAAAACTGAGAGGCTGTTGAGGCTTTTACCCCAGGAGACAGGTAAATGAACTAAATAATTGTACAGTGCCAAGAAAAAGTTTGTGAACCCCTTAGGATTTTCATATATTTCACATATTTCAAACCTACAATGTTATTAGATCTTAATCTAAGTCCTAATAATAGATAAAGATAACCTGATTAAACAAATGACACAAAAACATGATACTTTTTCAACATTTATTTTTCCACAAATGATTCAAAATTCAATATCCATGTGTGAAAAAGTATGTGAACCTTTAGATTCAGTTGGTCAACCGTTGGTCAGTCTCTCACATCAGTTTTCCCATTCCTCCTTACAGAACTGCTTCAACTCGATGACATGTGAGGGCTTCCTTGCACAGACAGCTCGCTTCAGGTCCTGCCACAACATTTCGATGGGGTTTAGGTCTGGACCATGACTTGGCCTAAAATGTTGAATTTCTTCTTCTGCAGCCATTCTTTTGTAGATCTACTTGTATGTTTCGGAACATTGTCTTGCTGCATGACCCACTTTTGGTTCAGCTTCAGCTCACGGACGAATGGCCTGACATTCTCCTCTAGAATCTTCTGATACAATGCAGAATTCATGGTTGTGTCAATGATGGCAAGCCGTCCAGGTCCTGAGGCAGCAAAGCAGCTCCAAACCATCACACTCCCACCACCATGCTTGGTGGTTGGAATGAGGTTCTTCTGTTTGAACGCAGTGTTTGGTTTTTGCCAAACATAACATTTCTCATTGAGGACAAAAAGTTCTACCTTGACTTGCCTGTCTAGAGAACATTGTTCCAGAAGTCTTGTGGATCATCTATGTGCTCTTTGGTGAACTTCAGACAGGCAGCAATGTTCTTTCTAGAGAGCAGTTGTTTCCTCCTGGATATCCTTCATGAACACCATTCATGAACATGAACTTGTTCAATCTTTTTCTGATAGTTGAGTCATGAACACTCACATTAGCTAAGATGAGAGTGGCCTGCAGTTTCTTGGATGTTACTCTGGGGTTCTTTGTTACTTCCTTGATGATTTTCCAATTTGCTCTTGGAAAGATTTTGGTAGGACCGCTCCTGGGTAGAGTTACTGTGGTCTTGAACTTTCTCCATTTGTAGACTGTCTGACAGTGGATTGGTGGAGCCCCAAATCCTTATAAATGGTTTTGTAACCTGTTCTAGACTGATGAGCATCAATAATTTTTTTTCTGAGGTCCTCAGAGATTTCTTTTGATCTTGGCATGACATGTTTCCACACACCTGTATGGTGAAGACCAAACTCACAAAGTTTCTGATTTTTATATAGCATGGGGCCTCCCAAACTCACCCCTGAAGATCTACCTAATTATTTTACCTCTTTCGCCCCCCTGTTCCACGGGCGGAACATGGTACTGCAATTACACATTATATTTCAAAAATCATCTGTAATATTATTACAAAAGCAAAACTGCAAAAAAAACCTGACTCAATATCAACAACTTTGTTTTCCTACCGTCAAACGGCGAAGGAATTTTTTGAATTCGCCATTTCACCGCTGAGATATTCCCTTCGCAATGTATCTAGTACCTCACGGTTCAAAAACAACTCCAATCGACTAGCTGTGCGTTTCGCTGCTCTGGCCTTACATGTATCTGTTGATGGTGAAATCTCCCTGATCTTGTTGTAGGGGGGTTCACAAGCTGTCCAATCATACATTGACTTTGTTTGTAGCCTAATCCATTGAAGAGTAATCGATGTGCGTATGTAAACAAGACACATATTTGAAGCGAGAGCGCAGCATTACGCACATAGGATCAAGGTTTCTTACCGTTTTCTGATCATGTTTCAATTTGTAAAATTTATAAAATCAAACGAAATGGCAAGCAGTGTTCCAAAGCATCCCAAAAGAAGTCGATTCAGTCTTTTTGAAGTTTTGGAGGAAATGGATAATAGTTAAAGTGACGGCGAAAATGACTTTCTGGGTTGGACAGCGCTGATTCAGCGTCTGTGAAGCAGCATTTGAAGATGGATTGGAGCCTCTTCAGGATTTGTAAGTATAATGGATCCACACTACATTTATTATTATTATTATTATTATTATTATTATTATTATTATTATTATTATTATTTGTAGTTTAATATGCATTTTTACTGTAAATGTTATTAGAAAATGCAACCATTTGACTCTCAAGGGGTACATAGAAATATATTTTTTTTAACAATTTTTATTGCATAGTAAAGAGCAACACCATGTCTCGTCTGTGCTGTGCTGCTGTAAACGGTCCCTGATCTTTACGATGCAATACAAGTTACAAGAAGTAATTGTTTCTTCCCAGTGGTCTTTATTATTTTATCATTGATGTTCATTGATTTAGATTATTGCATGGGAGTGTTTAGCAAACTTGTTTACATTTCCATGTTTACACCATGGTTACTCACCTAGAGACAGTGTAGGTTTCTTAGCCTTTCAAGATAAACTGTCTGCCTGCTCCAGCAATCACTCACTCAGTTCCTTTGTTTGCCACATGTCAGTCAAAGTAAAGATGAAAGGAACTGAGGTGTTTCAGTCTGGCAGCCTGATTTAGAGCAGTAAAGGTGTCTGCAATCTCATTACTATTATTATTATTATTGTAGACATTTAGCAGGTGCCTTTATCTAATAATCAACATATGTTCACCAGTCAGCAGTGCTTGAATGAGTGTAACCACTTTATTTTGAAAAAAAAAAAATCTCCTCATTATTTTGCTTCTTGTCATTTACATACTTTCAAGCAAGTGAGTAACAAAAATGCAGTCAGGTACTGAAAATTCAGCAACGTGCCTGACAGTTGTGGCACATGAACTGAGAGCATGTGTCATGCATACTCATCATGGATACATTTCGGGCACCCCAAAGTTCTCCAAAAAGGCCACCTTTTGAATGAAATACTGGACAAATAAGTTAAAAAGAGGACTGCAAAATCTAATTCATGTGGCAATGTATAGCATGTGAGGTGCCAGAAGGTAACTTTCCTTTTAGAACTTGCTCAAGAAACTAGTGTATGACTGGCCATAAAGATTTACACAATATTAATTTTTGGAGAGGTTTGGAGAGGTTTGGGGACCCTTGGGCCTAGCTTTGTAAAAACTCATGTAAAATTCGATCCCTTTATTCAATCAGTTTCAAATTTTTATCCAGTGTAGTAGACATGTTGGGGTAGTACTGGAAAAAAAATCTGGCTCTTTTCATGTGAAAAATGATGATAGTATATAAACAAATGAAAAGCATTTCTTGTTTTTTATGTTTTTTTTTTTTTTTTCTGGAATCTCCTTCCAGTGTGGTACTGAGTAAGACTTATATCAAATTATTCCTAATGGCCAGGGGGTTACCTTGAATCAAAACCCTGAACCATGCCTGTGCTGTCTATACTTTGGAAGATAATGTGATTTATTTAAGGTCATAGCCCTCGAGGTGGAACTTGCCTGTGGGAGGCTGGGGGTTTAACAGGTTAAACACCTGATTCTAGTTGTCCCCTTAATTGAGCTGATAAAACCAGGGGTTCACTTACTTTTTCACATACCCACAATCTTAATTACTCATTGTTTGTCTAATTCATGCTTCATTTTGTTTCAAAAGACATTGAATTGGTTAATATAAACCCTATTGGATATTTAAGAAAAAACTGGTTTTGATTCAAGAAGGCTATCATGGTAAAACTATGGAATTTCAATAATAATAATTATATCTCACCCAGTTGCAGTTTAGTAGTGTTCCTGGTACAGGATCTCCCTTCTTACTTTGTTTTGAACAGTGTTTTTGTTTGTATTTTTGTGAACACTTTTTTTAAACCACAATTGAAAACACACGCACGCACACATTTTTTTTTTTTTTTTTTTTTTTGTGGCGCTACATGATTTGCATTATTAACCCTTTTCAAATTATGAAAAAAGAGAAAACATGTCTTATGAAGGATGCTGCTATTGAAAGGGTTAAATAGAGTAATCAGTAAATTAGACAACTATTTAGAATGGGAAGATTGAAACTGACTGTAGTAAATACCTTTGTGGTATTTGACAATATATTTCACAGTATTTGCCTCATACAGTTTCATGTGTATAGATGTGACATATCTGGACAAAGGTTGTATTTTAGTGATAAGTAAGTTAACAGAGGTTGTTTTACAGTTTTATTAATGTGGGAAATCACCCAGCAAGCCCTGGCCTAATGCGTTTACGGAATGCTCTCCCTCCTAAAGAAAGCTGATGAAAGCTATGAAGTCATATATTTTTTTGTTGAGGTAAGGGTGAGGAAACTAATCTATTAGTCAATCGGAAGTACACCCACACAGTTTTTTTTTTTTTTTCATACTAGGTTAAACAAAGGATTGCTTTGGTAATCCACACATGTATATTGTATATTTTATCATTAATAAAGTATAGCAGATGAATTTTTTTTACAACAATTGTATTACTTGGCTTTGCTGCATAAATACAGTATAATTGTAAATCTCGAAAAACTACTCACTTCTAAGTCTTTTGTAGTCATTTTTGTATTACTTTAGTATAAATACATGTTAATTTGGATTCATATGTTGTTTTTTTCTGACTTTATGTGAATGAAAAGACACACATTTGCCCATTTTCCCATTGGAAATAGTGATATTTTGAAATATCACTGTCCTGGTCACAAAAGCAAAGTTTGTGGGGAATAATAGCCATTTTTTATACTTTTGAGGCATAAGCAATTAAGAAATAACACTTACTACCCAGGAACAAAAATTTTGTTACATAGTGTAATCAATCACAAATCATTATTCTAGGTAATTAACCACTTCTATGCTAAGGCCCTGGTAATTTCCTGTGGCATTTTGTGATTTTGTGACTCTCCTGTTTTACATGAAAATTATTCTTTTCAGATACCCCTGGCAAACCATATATTGTTTTTTTTGTCAGATTTTTGTCAATTGGTGCCAAATTTGTATGGTTTATTTGGTCACGTGACCACAAAATACATCTATTATTGTAAAAATCGGCCCTCAAGCAAGAAGCAGCTGTAGTAGGTTTCTACACGGCTTAAATGGATAAAATTGTCCAAAGCGGTCCTATGACGAAACATTGACTAATGTTTGTATTTAAAGAGGACAAGGTTCTCTGGTGTACCTTTAAAATGACTTTAGGGTTCCCCGATACACAGGTTCTTTAATTGGGTGAGCAAAAGTGTATATAGCACAGGCAAGGAGGAGGAGAGTTAAAATTACAAAAAATTGTTTTATTTGAAAAGACCAATTAAAACTGGGAGTAAAATAACTGTGCAAAAATTGCGCAATAACAATCCATAAACAGTTCTTTAAAATTAGAATGGATTTACAGGTTTTCAGGCACAGCAATACTATCAAAACAATCAAGAGTTAGCCAGTTAAGAGAGAGTTCTTATTGGACTTACAAATACTCAATATAGAATTCATATATGTAGCAATAGTAAATAAATCCACACAAAGCAAAATATCAAATGTGAAACTCAATATAACAATTCTACTCAAAGCAAATAACAAAAGTGAAACTCACTCACAATCCAACTTGAACTCAAAATGAAACCAAAATAACAATCTACCCACAAACTTCTGAGCAATACTCAACTCAAAAGAAAATACATTAAATTCCAAACGTGCAATCTTCCACTCTTGTTTCCCCAATCCTTTACAAGTAATTTGTTTTGAGTATACTGTAGATCAGATCTGTATGTAGCAGCATGTACTCTGTTATATTTTAACAAAACCCAATAGTTCAGAAATAGTACACCGTATATAAAAAATGTTATTTAAGTTTAATATCTGTTAAAGTCTATTGCACAATATACACAATAAATACACAGCATCTGTATATATTACAATTTAAATAAAATAAAGGCAATTGCACATGTAGTATACCAGGGAACATTTTCAATACCGTACACATTAAAGAATAAAGCAATTCAAAACCAAACGATACATACAGTACAATACAATGCAGACCTGGCTGCAATCAAGCTAATAAACACTCTGCAGTGCGGAGAGCAAACAGTGCTATATGAAGAATAAACAAACAAACATTAAATACTCGTCTCACAGGACAGTGCTTACCACTACCGTTAACCAAACAGCAAAAACTCAGATACTGTGCTGCAGCTCACAAGATGCTACTTAGCTGGATGCCAGCTTAGTTAGAGTAGCTTTCTTTCAGCACAAAAAAACAAATAGAAAATAAACAAATACTATATTTTCACATCCCTATTCTTCCTGCTTTGCTTTTCAGTCTTCGAGATTTCCGTGCTGCCATTTAGCCTCTCCATAGCCACCTTAAGTGGATGCCATCCTCAAGGAATCAAGGTGTTGAACTACCTGGATGACTGGTTGATCTCTTCCCAGTCAAAGAAAGGAGCAGTGGCCCACACGGCGATCATGATGGAGCATCTGTCGAGGCTGGGTCTCACCCTCAATGATGCCAAAAGCCATTTAATTCCAGTTTACTTGGTACTCCGGAGTGACAGCCATTCAGAATTGTCTATCTCTGTTTCAAAAGAGATCGATAGTGCCTCTGGTGTTGTGTCAGAAGTTGCTGGGTCTGATGGCCGTGGCTTCATCAGCCCTCCAGCAGGGATTACTCCATATTCGCCTGCTGCAAGCGTGGCTACATCTCAAACATGACAGACACCGTCGGTTGACTGTGTCTAGCCTATGCTGGGAAGCCCTGCGCCGGTGGAGGGAAGACTCTCACATGCACAAAGGTGCAAGGATGTGGGTGATACACAGCTGTCAGGTGGTGATAACAGACGCATCCAGCTTAGGCTGGTATGCAGTCTGATCGGGCCATTGGACATCCCTGCACATAAATGTGCTGGAATTACGAGCAGTTCACCTTGCTCTCCAGCATTTTCTCCTGGTGCTCCAAGGGAGACATGTCCTTCTCTGGACAGACACGATGTCGGTAGTAGCGTATGTCAACAACCAGGGATGTTCATCTTCCCGGAGTGGTGAATCGGGTGGCAGACTTTCTCTTGAGGGAGGGTCCTCCCCCATCAGACTGGCGACCTCACCCTCTGTTGGTAGAGTGCATTTGAGAACGTTTCGGGAAGGTGCGACTCGATCTCTTCGCCATGGTGGAGACGACTCACTGCCCCCTATGGTTGCCCCCGCTGCAGCAGTCCACTAGGCATCAACGCCCTAGCTCACGAGTGGCCCAGGACGCTGTTATACGCATTCCCGCCAATACCGTTGCTCCCAGGCTTCTTAGAGGCTTTGTCGGTGCACAGTTCCTGTATGCGTGTTTGGTACAACGGAAACAAGGTATCGTTGTGTATGAACCCTGCTTTCCTCTCTAAGGTGGAAACCACTTAAATCAGTCAGTGAAACTAGAGGCTTTCCATCCCCCTCCTTTTTCTTCGGAGGAGGATTGGACACTAAATTTCTCTGCCCGGTTCGGACATTGAGATGTCATGTTGGCAGAAAGTATACTCAAAAGTATTGTTAGTGTTCATCTTCTCTTTCAGGAACCAGTGTTACATCCGTAACCTAATGTTCTGCTTCTCTTTACAGAAAAACAACAATAATAGTACAGTGCTCCCTGTTTAGAAGGTGGCATGGTTGTGGCTAACATTTGCCCCACAATGCCATTCCACTAGCACTTTTGTTCTTGTTAGAAGATGGAACACACATAGCATGTTCTCATAACTATGGCTCCTGACTATAGCACTATAAAGGGGAAGCACTGTTTCTTTTTTTATAATAGTGTTATTATTGTGGTTGTCTTATTTTTCTATTGCCTGTTACAAAAGCTTCCCCGATCGCTGGCCTCCTTTTACCCTGTATATCCCCTCAGCAAGTAACTAATTAAACAGTTTATATTATTCAAAAGTCAGGTACATATATTACATTTTTAGATTATAGATTATTTAAAATAAGAGTATTTTGCACAGTAACAATACAGTTGCAGATCCAAATGAAATAAATATCTGACCAGTGTAATGAATAGAAGGGACTGAATATGATGGGAGAATAACTTAAGGGATGCATTTTATAAGCTTGCTTCTATTAAAGAAATGCTCCAGAAAAGTTTTCTTAATATGCATATAATGTAATTTACTAAAGGAATAATGCACGACAGGGTGTGTGTTGTGCTGGGCTAACATCACACCTCAGGTGGTTGGGCACAAGGCCGCAGGATGAGTGCATCCAACACCCGAGAAGTGCACAACCTGGAGTGCTTTATTGTTAATATACAATGGCTCACACTGTAAAGAATAGAAAATAAGACTCATTTCATTTGTTTAAAAGTGATTTTAATTAGAAAAATGTGTAAATAGCATTCTGCCTTCATGTTTTCCATTTACAACTGCAGTAAAGTATTAACTTGATGTTCTGATAGTGTATTAATGTTATGGCTCAGGGGCGGTTCACTGTTTAAGCCCGCTCTGAGCCCCATGTAACTGCCTACACCCCACCCCCTTCACCTGCCCTACACCTGTCCTCCTACCTGAACCCCCTTCTCTCCCCACACCCCCAGCCACCCCCCCCCCCCCCCCCCCCCCCCCCCCCCCCCCCCACGAGGACCTCAGGGAACTAAATCATTCTGAAATTGAGATCATGTTAGCACCATCGCTGATTGGTTAGCATATAATACTTTAGTCATACTAATAAATTCTGAACCCAACACCAAATGGTACTGACCAGAGAATCCCATTCCAAACTCTGTTTGGTCTTGATGAATTAATTCAGTCATGTAAATCTCTAGACGACATGATAGGACCTTAGCATATAATTTAATGTCCGAATTGATTAGAGATAAGGGCTGATAACTTGCCCAGAGGCTAGGATCTTTATCTTTTTTCAACAATAGAGAAATGACAGCTGTGTTCACATCTCTATGAAAGGAGCCTTTCTCAACAGCAGTTTGTACAATGACCAACAAAAGGGGAACAACTGTTGGTCACATAAAAATATTTATTAGCTAATCTAGGAATATCTTGCTCCTGAATCATGGCAACATCATCCGAGAGTTAGCCACCAGTATTCCCAGTAATCGCACCCTCCCTCAATATAGCCAACAAGCTGGATCTGTGTCTGGTACCAGCAGAGGAGCTCCGAGCACAACAGGTTGTTGGTAATGTATTCATATAGTCTGCTTACTTGACTACAGTATAACCCTTTATTAACTGTACGCTAGGGGAAGATCGACATATATAAGAGTTGCTGTGAAAAAAAAAATCCTGTTTTAACATCTTTGAGATGTCTTCATATCGGATTCCAAAGACATCTCAAGACATGGTGATCTCTGGGTAAGAAAAACCATAGATATAGCGCTGGAAAACAAAAACAAATACAACACCCCCCCCCCCCAACTCACAACATACATGACCGTGGCACTGGTGGACAGAGCAAACAGAACTTCACTCCCATCCCCCTCACAGTATATTCACAATACACATCCCAAATAATAAATACTTGTTCCAGTTAAAACAGATTACTGAGTGAAGCTGAATTTTACCTTAATGTCAGGTCATGAAAGGTTTGAGTCCAGAGCTGTAAGTCCAAAAGGCAACAGAATACAACAAAATAAATCATAGCACAGAAAAATCCTCCAAAAAGAACAGTAACAGCACAAACGATCCCTGATGTCTCCGGCCTACGTCAGCCGAATAGAGAGGTCCGAATAGCAGCAGGGAGATCAGCCGAGACGTTGTACAGCAGATCCATTCCTTCTCCTGTCGTTGGAGTACATCTCGCCAGGAACATCAGAGGAAAGGATCCAGGCCTGGGAAGGGTCATGGATTCCAGGAGAGCCCAGAAAGGCCCGGGCCACATCAGGAGACCGAAAGCGCTGAATCGAAAATGTATCGTTGATCTTCGGGGTCGCTGGGTAAAGAAGGAATGCCTGTAGGCCTTGAGAGCGAGTGGAGGTGATAACCTTGGAGAAGGCCTTGTGTCGTTGAGCTGTGAGATTACTGTAGTCTGGGAAGAATTTAAACTCACTGCGCACAGAACTAGAAGTGTTCCTCCTGTATGGTCTGATAATCTGATGATCTGAGTATCTCAGGAGGTTAAAAATAAGTGTGCATGCTCTATCTCTTGCCTTAGATTGATCTGAATAGATGCAGTGTGCACACATTATATCAATGTTCTGCTCTTCAGAGTTGGGAATCATAGTGAAAGAGATTTGTTGAGAAAATCCATAGCATCCGAACCTTCATCTCCCTCATTCAAGCTGACCAGATAAAGATTATTCCATCAGTTTCTATACTCCAAGTCCACCATCTTAGACACAAGCCTGTCAACCTTCATCTCACAACCTGTCACAGCTCTCCTGTTGCTATCTGACTTGAAAGTCCTAAACGCCAGGGTGAAGTTTGAAAACTCTTTTTGCAAGTCGATCATTTTAGAAGTGGTTTCCCGTCCCATGTTTTCAATCCGAGACATCAAATGCTCGAAGTATGAACGAGTTTGGCCATACAAGCCCCTATAATGGCAGACAGCTCTGAATCCGATTTGCTTTTTCCCCCCTTGGACCTCCCCCTTCCCCATGCATTGCCAGGTTTTGTTTTCTGCATTTTTATATTTTCAATGTTAAGGTTCCTGTCTGCCTGTCTTTTCAGGTTTGTTTGAACTAAAGACCCTCCACCTCTGAATGGGCTCCAACAATGGCGCCCTAGTGATGTGCGCAATGAATTATTGGATTGATTGTCCTATCCTTTATTCCTCTCTACTGAGCGGCGAGATTAGTCCACAATTAAATTGAATTAAATTTTAAAAAAAAAACTAATACTTTTGGGGGGTTTGGATCAAAACATTTTTTTGGTGGTTTATTTTGTTTCGCTCGTCCTCAGCTTTTGGTGGGAAGGACGTGGCTTCCAGTTGCAAATCAGTTCCTCTTTCAGAGGATGGTGGCTTCTTCTTCTCCCCTTAACAGGCGGAACCAATGGCCAAATAGTCCATAATCACTACTTCACCATTCCCATACAAGCAGTCATGATCCCGACATTGAATGCCATACTACTCTCCGGAGTTATTTCTGACAGAGGCATACAATTGTCGTAGAATTGTGTTAAGATGTTCTATCGTGACAGTTTTCAAGTCCATATTTCTGTTACTCTCACTCACCCAGTCATAAAAAACTTTGACTGTTCAGCTGGTTTATCGTTGTTTCACTTCAGGAATTATGTAATTTATTCTGTGTTATTGACAGTTGTGGCGGATTGCTATGTCCATCTAGGTCTATCTATGTCTATCAGGTCTAGCGCAAGGCTGGAATTTTTCTTGCCATTGTATAATTACAGAATAACACCTTTTCTTAGTTGCCAGGTTGGTACATTCCAGTGAGTCATATATGCAATTTGTTCCATCTTACACTGCATATTAGTATTGATAATTAATGATAATCACTACTGGTGGTTAGTAGGTAAGTAAATAAATTAATTCATTATGCACACACATGTAACTACGCTCCTTCCACCAATATCGCTAGGTGTCCATTGCCATTGTGTGGAATGAATGCCACAGTGAAATTCTGCCGTCATTGAGATTACCATTAGGTTATGAATGTAACCCTGGTTCCCTGAAAGAGAAGACGACCACCAACAATTCTTTTGGGATATGCCTGCCACAGGTCAGGTATTCACTGAGCATTTCATATCAGAGCTGTCGATAGGCCCCTCCGGGGGGTGATGTCCTTGGTCCAGCCCCCGAGGGAACGAACAGTCTGTGGAGTTCACTTCCTCTTTTGCATCGAACCCAAGAAAGCGACCTGGTTGCCTTCTCTTTCAGGAACCAAGGGTTACATCCGTAACCTAACATTCCCTTGCAATTTGAAGATGACCACCAACAATACTTTTGAGAAAAGTATACCAAGGGAGCATGAACGAGGGAGCATGAACGAGGGAGCAGACTCAAAACCACGAACCACAGTTAGTGGTGTGAGCATGCAACCTCAAGGACCTACCGCATTATGTCGGTAGAACTTGATGAAAGTAGCCCAGATAGCTGCAGTACATATATCAGTTAATGAGGCTCCTCTAAAGAGGGCCCATGATGTAGCCACCCCTCTGGTAGACTGCTTGCCCACCTGTCCTTGGATATGCTTGCCCTTGGAAACCAGAGATCTGGAGCAGAGGAGACCAGGTGCAGCTCTGAAGCCATTGGTTCAGGGAGGGATACCAACTGCAGTATGCCATCAAGATATGCCATCAAGAGGCCTGCCGTGTGACCTGCACTTCTGCCGTATATGCCTTTTCAGTTGCAAGTACATCTCAGTTACCCTGTACTGACAGTTAGGGCATGTAGAGTCTTAAGGTAGACCTCCAACTGGAGGGTCTTGCCCCACGGCCATGATGGTCGAGTCCATTGGTGGAAATTCTGCCAAGCCCAGCTCTTCTGCGCCTTCTAAGGAGCCAGTGGGGTTGCTCGCTTTAGCATGCTCGACGCCGAGGCCGGGTGGTCCCAAGTAGCCGTACTTCTTCTAAGAAGTCAGGGAACACTGGAAAGGTCTGGGGGTGGGGAACAGGGGTTTGTGTTCTGCCATCCAAGGTACCTGGAGGAACCTGGAGGCCCGCTCCATAAGCACCGCGTCCGATGTCATCCAAAGGTCAGCTCTTGTACCTGACCCTCCTCCTCCTCCTGATTGAAGGAGCCACCTTCCAAGGAGGCTGCGATTGAGATCGCGTCCTGGTCCTCCTCAGCCATTATTAATGACTGGCTGTAAAACCTCCCGGTTGACCTCCAGAGATGGTGGTGTCAGCTCTGGGGCAGGTGTTATTGGCAGAGCCGGGGCCAGAGCAGGGGTTTAAGCCTCCTGCCTGGCCAAATACTCAAGGCCCCGGTGGTGCCGAAGTAAAAAACACACAGACACTCATATAACAGCAAAGCTGTGGTAGAATAGTCACCACGCCAGACGGGAAAATGGTGAAAAAAAAATTATTATTATTTATTTACTTTGTTTTGGCTTTTTTGGCCAAGCGCATCGAGTTGGTGGGCCGAGACAATCCGACGGAGACAACTCAACAATGGGATGTGGCAGAGCCCGGTCCTGGTGGAGGAAATCACTTGTCTTTTTTTTTTAAGCTGCAATAGCAGGAGGAAAAAAAACACGCAACATCAGATGCTGTGGAGTTAGAAAGTAGACTACAATTGCAAAGTGATGCAGGCTGTAGAAAAGAGAGAAAAGAATTAACGAAATGCAGTTGTGCAGTGTTTATAGCTCAGTTCACAGACGTTTCTGATTCCAGGGAAGAGGCAAGCCGACCTCCAGCAATATAAAATATTGCAGGGGAACCGAAAACTCAAGTGAGAGCTCTTTCACACAGACTCAATCTCAGCAACTGGACAGGTTAGTTACTGCAGTGAGAAGCAAAAGAGGAGTGAACTCGGCTGAGTGATTGTTTATTCCCTCAGATGGTGGGACCAAGGACATCACTCCCCGGAGGGGCCTATCAGCAGCTCTGACATAAAAAGCTCAGTGAATACCTGACCTGTGACAGGCACATCCCAAAATTATTGTTGGTGGTTGTCTTCAAATTGAAAGGGAACCCCCTTTTAGGTGCATTCTGGTCAGTCAGTTTATTAGTTTCTTAAAGAGGAGACACCAGTTTTGCCACAGGAAATTTGCACTCACTATAAACTATACTATGTTTAAATAATGTTTAGCATTGTAACCTTGTATTGACCTTTAACACTTGTAAGTCAACTTGGATAATGGCATCATCCAAATAAATAAATACTGCAATACCCTATTGCAGCAATAGGTGTCTCTAAACCCAAAGTTCTCTTTTGGAAAGCTGATAAATTGCTGCAGAAATCAACAATACACAAAACATTTTTATATAGACATTTCACCTCTGTTATAACTGCACTCTGATTTTATAGCGTATTTTTTTAAAAAAAAAAAAAAAAAAATGACAAAAGGAACATTTATAGAGAGTGGTCCCCCTGTGGTGGCATTGCCAAGACAACACTGGAAGTAGTGCAACTTATGTATAGCGTGCTTATGGGTGCCCCGCCTGTAAACAAATAGGCAGGTGCTGGGGGAGAAGCATGTGCCAAGCTACCCATTCTTCCTTGCCAGCTCCCCAAATGTAAATAAGTCTTGTGATTAATTATTGTTATATTTAATGTGTTCTCAGTCACGTAAGTTTTAGAAAAAAGTCCTTGTGTATACATCAGTTGGGTTTGTTTGTTTAATTTACTCCCAATTTACCAGTTGGTGCTATCTATAAAAAAAATGATGTTTGAACATTTAAACCTGTGGTACTATTCTACCAATGGCTCATTTTATTGTATCATCCTACATCTAGGACTGAGTTGGTTTAATGTTGTTACTTTTTATTGATATTGAATTTTTTAATGTATTTTTATTTATTTTTAAATGATTTGTCAAATAACAAAAATAATATACAGGCTGAATAAGTGTCAGCAACCTATGTGCATTATTCTGGTTGTTACAGCTATTATGCAACTACAAATTTCTAAATGTAATCTTTTTTTACTTGAATGTTAACATATTATCCTTATGGAATGCAGTTTATATCTGCAGTGTCTCACTACTGGTTGTTATTTTTATAAATATTGCCCTGTAAATGGGTGGCAATGAGGTCAAACAGCTTACTGTAAACAAGAGCATATTAAATAACATAAAAACTGTCCCCTGAGATAATATATTAACATTAACTTGTTAATGATTAGTCAGATTTTCTCTATAATGAAAGGTAACCTGTACTGGAACTTCATTAAAGCACCACTTTTAAACCCTGGTAACAATCACTACAGATGGATTTGAAAACCTCTTATATTGCATGAAATTGACAGGTCTTTTCTGTATTCCAACTTAGCTGTGATGAGTTTGTATCTGGAAGTGCGGTGTGTCAGGATACTCCTACCCAAGCTTTAAAGAGGAAGTATCGATATGGGTATGAAAAAGCATAGTGTTCTTAACTAATTTCTTCTTCTTCTTCTTCTTCTTCTTCTTCTTCTTCTTCTTCTTCTTCTTCTTCTTCTTCTTCTTCTTTCAAGTTAGAGATTTATTGAACCCCTTACTAACTTCTCTAAATACATCACATCTTATGAGTTTTAGGGCTGCTTACAAAATGTAAACAGTGTTTGTGTTTTTTTTTAATAACTGTACTAGTCCTGCTTTTCAAGAAACTGGGTACATTTAAACAGTCTTGTTTAAAAATGGACCTTGTGTGTGTGCATAATGAAGGAATTTATTTACTCACTTACTAACCACCGGTAGTAATTATCATAACATTGTACATGAAAGTTCATGTTATGTCAATAGTACTTTGAGTTTCCAGCCTGTAATTTACATACATGTGGTTTAGTAGTTTTCCAGTCTAAGTTAATGTCACAAAATGAGACCCTAATTTGCCTCTTATTAAAATAATGTTTGTAATGACCTACATTTTTAAAAACCATTTTCAGAAACATTCAGCACTGTAGAGGACCATGCCATATCCACAAGAACAATGGCATGGGAATTTCAAAGCATTGGATTTTGTGGTTGAATACCTGTTCAAAAGCCACTAACCAAAAAACAGAAAATTAAATTGCAGTGGTACCATGACCAGCTAGGTTGGACTACTGACCACTGGATGAAAGTCATGTGGTTCGATTAATCCTGTTTAACACTGTATTTAACATATAGAATGATACAGATTCACGCCCATGCCCTATACCATTGCTAGTATAATCATGTGGTTTCACCTGCTCGACCCCGCCCTAGGGGTTATCATTGCTGGTACCCTTGCGACGGCTACCTGCAATTGCATTCTAAACTGTAAACTTTTTAAACCCGGGTGCCTGTGTAGCGTTGTCAACTGCAATCCCTCTATCTCTCTCGATCAATCTCTCGCAGCGGATTCCCTCACCCATGAAACATCCATGAGTTTTGGAGAAACAATGAACTTCTATTCAAGGAAATAAACTAATACATTCCACAATGCTTAATGCATATGTCACAGGTCACACCCTTTTGGCTTCAGCTTCTAGTTAAAACATACCAGTAATATCCTAGAACTAGTAGAAAGCCACCTGTATGGAAATTAGAATTTGTCTCTAGTTTTATTTTACTTTCACAAAGAGTGCACTCTGGAGTTCAAATATTTGACAAACAGGGATGAAGATGCCACAACACTCTTATAGTTATGTTTTGGGTAAACCTTTATAAAAATATACTATATTGGTTCTCAAACTGGAGTCATTGGATTGGTGTCTTCAATCAGGGTGCCTAATGTCATGGGTGACCACAAGCCAAGTTTGGAAACCCCTGCAATAGGGCATCCTAAAGTGAAGCATATTAGTGTATTGAGACAGGAGCACATCCCTAGAATGTTTTTTTTTTTCAGTTGGGTTGATGTAGAAGTATTTAGGGTGTACATTCTAACAAATCTGTGGAGGATTCTTTCTTAATTGAAGCCTGGGAGCCGCTAAAATCATAGTAGTTACCCCAACGTTATACTTGCAATAAAAAATTTCGACACTGTATCTTGTTACTCCACTATACAAGACACAAAGACTGCATATATATATATATATATATATATATATATATATATATATATATATATATATATATATATATATATAGCAGTATTCATACACATCATCACTTGTAAAGCATTACTAAATAGTTAATTATTAACATGTGAATTGAGCTATGAGCAATCATTAAAAGCTTTTGTCCGATCTCAAGGCAAAGCCAGACCTGTGATAATGAGGGTAGTGTTTCTAGGTGTAACCATATGCAGGTGAAAACAGCAACATCTGGGTAGCACAGGAATGACAAATATTGAAAATGTAAGTGGAGAGAAAAAGTTATTTGGTAAGGAATGCAGTGAAAGTTCCTTCAACATGTTATTTATGCTATATGATGTTATCTTTCCTAACACAAGTGGATTTCTCATGCACAGTGATGTTAGCTAAGGGATGAAATAGTTTAACACCAAAATATAATACATTAAGATTCTTCCAAAATGTTAGCATTTTGTTTCTAAAGTATTTTTTGCTGTGATTCCATCCGGATGGATTCTATCACACTATGCTCCATCTGTCACTTTAACGGGATAATTCTGCAGTTTTTCCATGTGTTTCCTATGCTTATACTATGCGTGTATCATTGTTTATGATTGGGTTTTTTTACGTTTTACCATATCTCTAGAATTTACAGTGCTTACTTATGGTTAACCATGTTTATTAAACTTTTCCCAGAGACTTATCCCAATGTATAGGTTGACTAAACTTCTGAACAGAAAGCACTCAATCAGTTAAATATAGTTATTAAACTTTCAGCCTCCAAAAATGGTGATTATATAAAGTGAGTTTACATAAACTAAAACTATATAAACTGTGTTTCTACTGTGTTTAATTTGATATACTATAGGAACCTACAGTGTTTATGGACAGTACTATACCTTAATATTTTATATGGACAGTACCACCAGTTTAGAATAAATGGGTTTCAGTATCTTTTACCATCAAATAAATAAAAATTGACAGGTAAAGATTAATTAGTTTACTAGTCAAAGTTTGCCTAAACAATCAACTAGCTCCAAAATGTCTACAGAGAACATTTATGCTATGTATTTAACAGATATTTAATATTACTGATAATACTGGAACTTCAGTATACACTACCAAGAGTCAATAATTCACTCTGGAATGAGTGGAAAAAGTGCTATATCTCAAACGGTACAGACAAAAACACAGGAAAAAAAAATACAATTACATTTATTTGAAATACTTTTTTAAAAGAAGCAAATATAATAATAAAAAAGAATAAATAATATTAAATACACAAATAAATATAATATATTACATAGTTAATATAGAGTACAGAATAATTATTTGTTGAGCTGTCCTTGACAGGAGTTGCATCTGATGGTGCTCTTGAAGTTGACTTCCTGTAAAAAAAACATTTTAAAATAGTCGTTAGTTTTTTTTTTTACATAAAAACCACTAACCACTATTTAGTATCTTCAGATCTCTAGTGGTGATTTGTTTGACACTGTGTATAATTTTGACCTTTTGAGATTCCAGATGAATACTATTTACTGTAATTCATATGTGTTTGGGTTGGTAATTAGAAAAATTTTCATCAAGAATTGATGTACATTCCAGTGATATCTAAACTTTCTTCAATAAGTAACACACTTCAGTAAAGCCCCTTTCACACTGGGTTCTGGCTACCTGGGCCACAATCCTGCTTAGTGTGAAACCACGTACTTGAGTCATACCCGGGTTAACCTTGGTCCCAGTGACCCACCTCAGGATGTGTGCTGACACGCTTTGAGCGAGGTTGAGTGAGACAAAATGCATGACAGCCGACGAAATAACAAACAGCCACGCCTGTGTGAAGATTTCACTTCCGCAACGAACATTTCTGTTATTCTGTTTAGCCATATTTTTGTTGCTTGAGACACAGCATGAGTCAGATTGTAGCAGGCATGAAGAAACATTTTCTCTAGTCAACATTTGGGAAGATGGTTCAATCCAGAGAAGCTTGGATGGAAGTGTCTGTAACTAGCAGCTTCTGGGGCATTGATATACGTATTGCTTACTTAGGTCTGTCACCCAGGTCAACCCTGCTTTATTAAAAACAGTGTGAAATCACACAGCTGACCTGCATGACACTGGGTCCTGACCCAGGCAGAGCAAGCATGAAAGGAGCTTAAGTAACAAAGTTTGCCACAATTCTTCTAAGTTAGGCACTAGAAGTATGGTAAATCAAGGTGAAAACCAAATAATCGTCTTGTACAATTTGAATTTGGGAAAAGCATGGTAAACTGAAAAACACAGTGCAGATTTTGCCTTTACCTTTGAGAAAAACAGATATACTAAATGAAATCCTGTTTAAAGAAAGGCAGTGTACCTAGCAATGCTATACACTTGTTGAATGATTTGGCACTTAGTTATATAAGATTGTGTTCTAAATAAACCCTATCGTTGTCTTTACAAAAAAAGTGGGTGGAGGACTTACCACAGAATTAAAAATATTTATTTCCTCAATTTATCTCCATTTAAATCCACCAGCAGAGAGAGATCAAAAGGTTTTTTACAGCAGCCGCCTCCATGCTACCTGTCCTACAGTTTAAATAGTGAGGCTGAAAGCAGCTTGATTACCAGGCACGGCTCCTAATCAGGAATGACAGGTGTTAGGCTAGCGGGAGTGCTTAGCTGGCTACACTTACTTGGCTGATAAGTTATTATTACATGCTGTAATGAATTGGCATCTCATCCCATTGAATTGAATAGAGGCAAGGACTGGATGCAAACTGCAAATCCTATGGTTCAAAGACGAATGTATTACACCGTGTAACAAATTTTTAATTTTTTTCGGTTCCTGGGTAGTAAGTGTTATTTCCTAATTGCTTATGCCTCAAAAGTATAGAAAATGGCTATTATTCCCTACAAACTTTGCTTTTGTGACCAGGACAGTGATATTCTGAAATGTACCTATTTTCCAGAACATTCCAGATAGATTCAGTGCTGAGTAAACTTGGAGTAACTTCTAGAACTTTCCAGTAATATAAATAGTAGTATAAATACAGGGGCCTTAAGCCCACCAGTTCAGTTTAGATCCAGCTGCCTAAGTGGATACATATCTGCATTTTTCTGAGATGGCATCAAGAGGCTGCAAGCATCCGGCAGACGCATTTTGCTATGTCTACGGCCAATTTATCAAGAAAAGAGCGAAAAAGTACTCCATGGAAGCATCTGCTAAGATATGTGAGGCCTACAAGACGTATTTCAGCATGCCTGTCAGGGATCAAGACAAACCCTGGGCACCTCATTTCACCTGCGAGCACTGCAAAAAAACTCTGGAAGGTAAGATGGACAATTGTTGCTCGGAATTTTATGTTATAAAATTTGTTAACATTTTTAAAATTGTAAAAGTTTTTAATTTTAAAATGTTTTACAATTTTCAATGTTATTGAAAAAATATATCATATATGAAATATGTTGCGAGAATCTCTTACACATTAGTCATGGGTGAAATAAATGTATTTTTGTAGGATGTTACCGAGGGGAAAAGAGAGCCATGAAGTTCGCTATCCCAAGAATTTGGCCTACTGACCACTCAAGCAACGGCTACTTCTGCATGGTGGACCCTTCCAAACGTCAGACTGGCAAGAATGCACCTGCTTTCACGTATCCGGATCTTCCTTCATCCATATCCCCGGTGCCACACTGCCATGAGCTCCCCGTACCCACTCCTCCAGAGAGACAGCAGCCGTCTTTAGAAGAGAGCATCAAGTCAGAGAGCGAGAAAGACGTTGTAGATCCAAATGACAATTTCAGAGGTGGAGCTGAGGAAAGAAACCCATACTACCTCAACCGAAAAGACCTCAACGACTTGATTAGAGATCTTGGTCTCACCAAGTCCAATGCCGAGCTTTTGACGTCTAGGCTCAAGCAATGGAACTTGTTAGATGAAAGTGTGCAAGTCGCAGATCAGAGGAAGCGTCACCAACCTTTTTCCAGCTTCTTCACCCGTCAAGATGGGCTCTGCTTCTGCCACAATGTGACCAGTCTGTTCGAGGCAATCCGAATCACCTGTAACAAGAATGAGTGGCGCCTCTTCATTGACAGCTCATCCAGGAGCCTCAAAGCCGTGTTGCTCCATAATGGTAACAAGTACCCGTCTCTTTCCTTGGCTCACTCGGTGCACCTCAAAGAGGATTACAACAGCATCAAGACCTCGCTGGACGCCTTGAAGTATGATGAGTATAGCTGGGAGGTCATAGGAGACTTCAAAATGGTGGCATTCCTGATGGGTCTCCAAGGTGGTTTCCCTGCTATCTTTGCCTTTGGGACAGCAGGGACACCAAGGCACACTACCACAGGCGGGACTGGCCACAGCGGACTGAATTCTCTGTGGGGAGGAACAACGTCAAGTGGGAGCCACTGGTGGACCCCCGCAAGGTGCTGATGCCACCACTGCACATCAAATTGGGCCTTATGAAACAATTTGTCAGAGCTCTAGATAAGGAGTCGGCAGCCTTCAAGTACCTTCAAGACTTCTTCCCTAAGCTGTCTGAGGCAAAGGTCAAAGCCAGTGTCTTTGTCGAACCACAGATAAAGAAGATCCTGGAGTGCAATGAATTCCCCAAGAAGCTCACTAGTAAGGAGAAAGCGGCTTGGAACAGCTTTGTCGCAGTGGTTCGGCGCTTCCTGGGCTTCACAAGGCCGAAAACTATGTGGAGCTGGTTGAGACTCTGGTGAAGAACTACGGCACAATGGGCTGTAGGATGTCCCTCAAAGTCCATATCCTGATGCTCATCTTGATAAATTCAAGGAGAACATGAGAGCATACTCGGAAGAGCAAGGCGAGCACTTCCACCAGGATATACTGGACTTTGAATGCCTCTACCAAGGACAGTATAACGAGACCATGATGTGAGACTACATTTGGGGGCTGATTCGTGAAAGTGATTTACAGTATAATCATAAATCTCGAAAAACTACTCACTTCTAAATCTTTTGTAGTCATTTTTGTATTACTTTAGTATAAATACATGTTAATTTGGATTCGTATGTTGTTTCTTTCTGACTTTATGTGAACAAAAAGACACAAATTTGCCCGTTTTCTCATTGGAAATAGGTAAATATCACTGTCCTGGTCACAAAAGCAAAGTTTGTGGGGAATAATAACCATTTTTTATACTTTTGAGGCATAAGTAATTAGGAAATAACACTTACTACCCAGGAACAAAAATTGTGTTACATAGTGTTATCATTCAACGAAAGAGCAAGCTCTGTAGTTGAAAGTTAAGCATGGGTCTTATGCTAAAGTCAATATCATTAGCTCAGCACCTGCTAGGTGGAGATTCACTACAATGCTGAACAATTCGGTATCACCCTCACACATTGTATACAATTTATTAAAATAGTCTAACATATATACCTGTTACTGTTTAGACAACAATGTGGCTATTGCTTTTATCTTCTTGTAGTTTTTCCTTTTCTTCATTTCGCCCATGGTAAAGTTCTGTGAATCTTTTCTGAGATCTGCAACTGAAGTGATAACCAGGATTGCCGTTAGTCAAAATCTATAAAAAGATATTAAAACTTTACAAATGCAGATCGTGACCGGGCACACAGATAAGGTTTAAAACATTATAAATGTAGATCTGGTGACCGGGCACAGGGAAGAAAGTCTGTCATTGTTATGCTCCTTTAAAGTCTGTTTTGATGGAGAAAATATACATTGATATTCATGAAACTGGTCTAGTCATCATAAGAAAGAACAGAAATGTGTGATGCACGTACAAATCATTTTTAAAGGGGGTGTTGAAAAGTTCTTATTTGTACAGTCTTTTTTTCAATGAAATGTATTTTGCAGTTGCAGTCCACTTGATGTTTGTCCCCTACAGACAACTTGACCAACAGGACCAGAAACTCTTCCCCACAAAAAAGGCTTGAAATATACTCACTGGACACAAATAATGATGAGTACTGCAGTAAGACTTATCAAAGAGAGCACCACAGCTATTACTACAAGCACAGATTGGGTGGCATCTATACTATCTTCTCTGCTTACAGACGACAGCTGCTGAACACCACACCGCTCGCCACTATATCCTCCGTTACATCTATGGACAAGAACAAACAACAAGGACAAGAAATGAGCTTTAGTAATTCAATAAGATGCTTGCAATTGAAATACATTGAATACTGACAGAAAACATGGAATTATATTTTTATCAGAAATTTCCCTTAGACAAACCGTTTAAGATGACTATGTAAGTGTTCCTCAGGATCAAATAATACTGCAGTTAATAAAGATCTAAAGGTTAGATTTGTGGTATGAAATTAAATAACTTTAATATATAATGAATTTCTTATTATTGATGTACTGGCAGTGATCCATGAATAACTGATGAATTCCAGAAATGTTTTTTATTAGTCATGGCAGCAAGAACCTTTCATACAAATTAAATTAAACCTATTATTATTATTATTATTATTATTATTATTATTATTATTATTATTATTATTATTATAAGTTGAGTTTAGATTTCAAATGTGACCATGCCACTAGAAATAGCACAATTCTAAGACAGCAATGCTTTAAATGAGCAGGGAAAACATGAACTGGAATTACAGAACAATTCTGAATAGATGAAAGTATTATTTAATGATAACTGGGGCTTGGACAATAACATGAAATAATAAAATAAATAACATAATATGAACAAGAACTGAATGGCTAAACTCTAGTATAGAGATAGTGTTAACATTACCTGTGCATCACTATGCCTATACAATATGTATCACTGAAATAATATGACATGCAATAACGGACTGTGTTGTTAGGAACTGAGTGGTTAAATAAAAGCTGTTAGCAGTACATTTAAAGGTAAGTCTCAACTATTTGTAAATACTGCTTTTGGGTGACAGACTTGGTACTGGAGAAAGGTGGCTGTTTCTATGTACTAATAATTCTAAACAGATAGGAATGACATTTAGCACAAAGCTTCAGATATGCCATTATACCCTGTTTACAAAATTATAAGTAAACCCTGAAAACAGGCTTTAGCCCTTTAGATCCTGAAGTACCCAAGGGCACTTGTCTTCCTGTGTTCCTGGAAAGCTAACTTGTGGCTGTATCCTGTTCTATGATAGTAAAGTGATTGTGAACTTAAAGTCAATGTGTGTTCTTTGATCCCATGACTAATCAGTTACCAATTACCCTTTACATCAAGGAACCTGAGAGAGGATAGTGATTAGCTCCTGGCCTCTGTAAGAAAAAGGCCCGCCCTATAATTCACAGAGCAACTAGCCAGTAGGGCCCACTGTAGCACAGGGTGGAGAAACAGCCCCTATTGTTTTTGCCTCCCTAACCCACAGGAGAACATAAACCTCTGCTCACCTGACTGAATGACTTCATGTGATCATGCCTTTACCTGTTCAGTCACACAAGGGCCTTAAAATCTATTTCCATACCAATAAATATAATTATTTGACATTATTACTGGCCCTCAAGACCCCAAACACCTTCAACTTAAAAGGCGGTCAAGTGATATCATGGCTTGTACTTATAACAAAAGGTAAGAAAATGTATTTTAAAGCCTTGGTTACATGCCTTTTTTAATGATTACAATTAATAAGTAAAATTACACTTAGGCTTTTAAAGACTTTAAGATGTGGTTTACCAACACTCAAGGAGGGTTTGATAATGCCTGAGCTTACACTATAGCCCATGGTTAAATATCCAGACCACCCCAGTCAATTTACAAGTAATACTATTTTAGTGAAGCACAAAGAGGTGTACAGCAGAAGACATTGAAAAAGCCTTGTAGTCTAAACGATTGCCATTGAGTTTAAGTTTCTTTTAGTTTTTCTAAATGTTCAATAGTCATGAGTGAGAATATGCACATTACTTACATGCACGTTGTTTCATTCAAATTTCCATAATGTACACACACTCCATTAATACAATATTCACTATGTGTTGTAGTACATGGGTTTGCTTCCAATTTATTTTTCTTGTCATTTTTGTCCTTGTTCTTTTGCCTGTTATTTCTTTTCCCCATTTTTTTTCTCTTGCCCTGCCCTTCTGATTCCTTGGGCTTAGCTACAGGTTGCACTGGAAAAACAAGATGTATTAAGTTGAGGTAATGATAGGAATGTATTGCAATTAAAATGTATTCATAACAATATCATTTCAAAAGCACTATATAGTTACATACGTCACAGATCTGTAGGTATTCCAGTAACTAGCATCGCAAGTATATGTGATTTTTTGTTCTGATAGCATTCTAATATTTTCAACATGAACAACCATTCTTACATAATAAATTATAGGCTGACCAATTGAGAATGCAAAATTATTTATTTTTGTTATGTTTTGTTGTGAAATCTAAAATGGATTATATGCTAAGAAATAAGTTGCAAAATGTTTATTTTGGAAAAAGATCTAATAGTATATTTACCTCTTACTGTATTGTTGTCCAGACTTTGTAATGAGTCTCCAGGGACTGACAATTCTCTTTCATTTTCAGAGTCATCTTCTTCATCCTCAAAGCCTCTCTGTGATAAAAAGTCATTTCTAGTGCCATCTTGTTCATAATTTGTAGTTGTAAGCAAAAGCCCCTCACTATCTTCTTTTTTTAGTTCCATGCTAATAGCTCTCTGCAGGCATACTGTGAAAAAAATATATATATTTATAGAATTTTGCCTAATAAATAAAATGTGTTTATTCATAGCTAACACATTTCATTATCTTCAAACTCCATTACATTACTGATGTGGGTTTAGTCTTATGTTTCTTCATCAGAGTGGGTCCCTTACAAATGCCAGAAACTGTAACTTCACCAGAGCCTCTGGAATGTTGGATTGTGTTTTCTGCAATACATATTTTACATAATGTAGATAGCAAATATACTGTAGATGAAAAATTACTACGTTTTTCATCTTTTTTGCTACCAGCATGCTGTTTTAAAGGGAGAGCACTGGAGTTCCTTGGCCAGACAGGGAGTGATTTGAAACAATGGAGGAGAGATCTGACAGACAAAACCAAGAACTCTGACCTTTTTAGAGACAGTAATTAAAGTATTACATGGGTGAAGCAGATATAGCCACTGGGTGTTTTGCTACTAGTTCAGTTGGTTAATTTATATTACAATCAAAACTCATGTTTTATCCAATGTTTCAGGATTTATATGGTTTGCAATTAAGAAATATATTGACAAGGAATATACATTTTAACACAGCAGTGAGGATTTACAGGTAATTTCAGCCATTAGCTGAAATATTTGTATATTTGACTTTAGTTGAACAAATTGATAAAGTCAGCAAAGCTGACTAAAAGGACAACTTGGCATGCCAGATATAGATTACATAAAATGAGGTTTAACCTATGCTAATGACTTTAATTATTGCTCTTAAAAAACTCAAAAGGTTCAGTACCTTAATAAAATACCCTTAGATATGATAAGTTTAGTTTGGTGCTCATGGAGCACACTGACCCTGTACTACGTGATAACATTTTCTTAGTGCTGATCAGAGACTGTGTAACCAACTGTAACTTTGTTTTACTTGTACTAGTAGGACTGTCAATTATACTGTTGTGTAATTTACAGTACATACTTCTGAAACACAGAAAATAGCATTTCATCTATCCAGTTTAATCATTTACCATGGTACATGTTTTAGTTATGTCATGTCTAAATGATACCACACATTCACATAGACTCTAAAGCAGATTACTCATCTTATATGAATAACATTTTTCTAAAGCCTTAACAGTTAAACAGATATTACAAAAACATGTTTTTTTAATTGTAACTTTAGTTGTAAGATGCCTGACAGTAATACCATTTGCTTTAATAAGGTACAAAAATTAATATGGCTTTGCTTTGAAGTGTCCTATAATTTCAAACAACTCAACAGAGTACCATCAAAAAATGTCTTACCTAAAAATATCAAAGATGTCCAAATTAATCTTTTCATGTTTATGTGAAGTGTTTTTTTCTTTTGTTAAAAATGTTGTATTTTTTTTTTCTTCTTCTGCACTCACTTTGTGCGTCTTTTAGCACTACTTGTACAGTGCTTCTAGCAACAGAATAAATATACTCGGAGGACCAAAGAAGGGCGTGTCTATTCCTAAACATCCAATCAGAAAACAGTGTGTCAGCATAAGAACACACCTGAAAAGAAGTTTATAGCTTCAGGGAAACTACAGGTATGTATAATGAGCATGTATAAAACAGCAATTTTCCTCAAAGTTAGAAAAATATAAGGTGTTATAGGTGTAAATGAAGCAATCAAAAGTTATCTTATTCTTTATTATATTCTTTAGGAAGCTATTTGCATGTGAAAAGGAGTAGAATTTTTACCAAATGTAATAATGGATTATTTATTTGCTGTTGTTTAAGTACTGTATATTTCTGAATTTAATGCATGAAATTGTAAGATGTGTTGTTTTCATCAGCAAACAAAATGTGGCAAACCGACATAATTGATCAATGATAGGATATTGTTGGTGTGGAGAAAACCACAAGAAATATGTGCTTGTGCAGTGATTCAGTGGTGGTGTATGGCAAATTCCTTTTGCATGAATGCTTATATTTACCGTATTATATGCACTGTGCTGAGCTATTATTGTGGTGCAAGAAAGCAAAGTAAAGATGACTGTCTATGCACATCTCGGATTATGTGAAAAATAAATTTTGTATGTATATACATCCACTAAGATTGATGGATCTTTCCACTGTATGTGCTACTTTGACACCAAACATTAGGTGTAGACCTTAGGGTAGACACATTCTGAAGGGCTGCATGCCACACCCTGTTACAGAGCTGATTGTTATACATGAGTTGTTATTTCTCAACATATTCCAGAGTAAGAAGCTTCTCCAGTTGTGTTCCAACTACCACCATTGAAGCCATTGTGTATGACAGTTGCTATTGTGTCACTACAACACAACTTCATGTTTTATGAGTTCATGGCCAGTGTATCAAGAAAAGTTGAACTTTTTGGCCAAGGATGGTTTTGTCTGTTGAAATTAAATAGCTGGAGCTGTGACCTTTTTTATCTTGTTTAGCAGCATTAGGATTAGGATCAGTGAATTACCATAAAAAATGATGAAACAGATTTGTATTTATTTTATCTTCTGTATTCTGAGTGCTAAGAGCTATTTTTATAGTTATTGAGTGGAGCTGCAGTCTTAGGCTTTACTAACAAAACAGTTTTTGATTAATTTATGTTTTAAAGGTTATTTTGTAACAAATAAATAACATTTTTATTTTGTATTCATGAATCTTGTTTAACTACTGGATAGTTTGTACTGCATGCACATAACATATCAAATGAAAGGCCACAAAATTTCCTTTCATATTATATAAGATGCAACAGGATCAGGCATACTATATGTGATAGAGATGAGAATATAGGGGGAAAAAAAACAACTTTTCCAAAAAAAATCACATTTGGTTACTGCTATATATATTGCAATCATGCACCATTGAACCTAAATATGAAATTAACATGGGGGAGGGGGGAGCTGAGCTTCTAAGCTTTCCAACAATACCACCCCTTTCAGTCTAGCCGCTTCAATGATGGAGCAATAGACATCTAAGCTGTGGACTCTGTCACATCTTCAGGCAGTCGTAGTTCTGACTAGGAGTACCGCATACACACACTGAATACGTCTGGAAAACCCTTTCATCACTGACACCCACTTCTTTAGAGACTGTTGTGGCATTTCAGGCATTCTAACTTGGGTGAAAAATACAGCAGCTTGGTGTCTTAAAATATCTCTGCGGGATTTTCCCGCACTGAAAGTTGCAGATATGCAAGAGCAACTTGGAAAATGCACGATTCCCGCAATCCCGCACTGAAATTCATGCCCTGATTCCACAGATGGGCCTATCGGCAGCTTTGATATAAAATACTCAGAAATACTTATCAATGCAGACAATATCCCAAAAGTATCGTCGGTGGCAGTCTTCTCTTTCAGGGAACCAACATTTATTTTGGGAGTTGTTTGCGGCCCACCTGGCGTTTACTCCACAATTGGCCCTTAGACAACAGGTTGGGAACCACTATCCTGGAGCATTGTATGAGCCTGGCATAATACTATGAATAAGTTGCAAAAGGAATGAGTCCCGTATTGCTTACCTTGATAAAAACACTTCAGAAGAACATTCGTGCTGAAAAGAGTGTTAGTAATTTGACTTGAAGTTATAAGAATTAAAGTGTTTTTTTTTTTTTTTTCTTGTTAAAGGACATTATAAACAGAAATAGATATAGACAAATACAGAGACAAGAATATGTGTACATTAGAATAGTGTTTTGTTCTTTACTTTCTATATATATATTATATATATATATATATATTATATATATATATATATATATATTATATATATATTATATTCATTATTCACTTATAACCTGAAGCACAATATACAGCATTTTTATAATTATGTAGTGTTATATATGGGATAATATCTGATTATCATATATGGGTTAATATGTATTTTTTTAATATTACCTATATTACTGTTTTTTGGTATTATATAAGTTTGGTACATATATTGTACAATGCATTTGGTTTAAGAACCTGTATATTACACTACCTTCTGAGATTACAGTATTAAAACATAAATGATGTCTGTTTTCATAGTTTGGCATTACCCATAACTTGCTTCATGATTTCTTTTTGCATTTTCATTTTCTGTTTGTAACAATAGCCTTGAGCAGATTTCAAACATAGTGTAACTTTCACTGGATTGACCAGAATGTTAGAACTATTTTTTAGAAACATTCCCAGTAGTTATTTTATTTTAGAAAATGAAAGCTGTATTGTTCTTAGGATATGAAACAGAACAGAAACAGAAAAACAAATGCTTCCAAAATAGTGTAAAAATCCCGGAATTGTACAGCCCTGCCCTGTTATGAGCATATTATCTCACATGCGGATTACATTCTTTATTGGAATATTCCATAATAAATAAATGACAAAAAAGGCTAAAGAAAAGTCTCCTGTAGGTAAAAGTTTTTAAATATTTATTACCCAGTACTTGTAAGGGTAAGCATGGTCTTAAATATGGATATCAACTCTTATTCTAAATCCTAGGTTAAAAAAAGGAGACTTGTTATCTAGTTCAGCTATACCCTATAGATATGCTGCTTCAATAAAGTCAGAGTGATAAAAATGCAATTCAGTTAAACAGCAGACTGATGTAATTATTTGGCCAAACTTTTCTTTGTATTCAATACAGTTTGAAAATGACAATGCACATCAACATAGAAATGGTCATGAGCAATAGTAATTAGTAATGAGCAATAACAGTGATCATGAGATCTCACAAAAAATAAAGTATCAAATAAAAAAAAGATCTTTGTGCACTTTATTAAATTGTTCCTACCACCCTCCGAAATGGAAGTCGTGTATTCGTCTTTCAAAGGGGCAATTTACAAGCAAAAACTGAAAAGCAGGACAACAGATCTCTCACGCTTTTATGGTCATGACAGCTCTGCTTCCACGTTTACATGAGAGTTTATTTTAGAGAGAGAATTTAGTCGTCCAGATGCAAACAATCTCATTAATAAAAATTGATTTCCATTACATGAGAGTAGATGTTGAACTTCATGCTGATTTGAACTCTGATCTTGCCAAGATAAGCACCAACTAAGACGTAGCTTTGCAGTAAACTAATGTGATCCATCTGCATCTCCCTCCATTTGCGTTGTTTTCTATCTGATGATGTAGATATCTTTCTGTCTGGTGTTGATTGCTGAAGTGTAATGCTGGCTGCAGGGATCAGCTCATTTTGCTTCCCCAGCGCATCAGCACACACAACGGCTGCGATGCTGGCTCCCCAGCGTATCAGCATGACAACCATCTGGATTGAGCTGGGGTCTTCAAGTGGCTGGCTTCTACCCTCAGTGTTTTGTTGACTAGCCCACGAAACCTCAAGAGGGCTCAACAGTGATTCTGGCATCCCAGCATCATCCCCCTCCATCCCCCACTCAGCTCAGCCCAGCTTACTTACCTGTACATCAGCGTTGCTTTCTTTCTATTGTGCTTGAGATCACCATCCAGAATCTTTCCGTCTTAACCACAGCCAGTTGCTGCTCCTTTCTGCTGTTTCAGATAAGTTCTTCACTGTGCGATGCAATTCTTGGCCACGGAATCCAACGTCTCTGAGAAACCAGGTTGTAGAGTGTGCCACAAATCATCAACAACCCACCTCCACTGGGTAAACTCGGACTCTCCATCCTCGCTGTTCTGCTTCAGCAGCTAGTTGAGCATACTGAAGTTTCTTCCTCTCATTCACCTCATCCACAGCATCTTCCTATGGCACTGTTAACTCTACCAGATGAACAAGGCGTGCTGATCCAGACCACAAGGCAATGTCTGGCGAAGGTTATTATTAGCAATCTCAGGTGGAAAAATAAGCCGTTGACTAACATCTGACAGCATCTTCCAGTCTCTAGCAGCTTCCAGTTGTCCTGAGCGAGGCTAGATTTTAACACCTTTTCTTGGTGGTTGCTCTCATGGATGGAAGAATAGTGTCTTTTGTGTGCAATGCTTTGATGGAACTTGTGGCAACTTATTGGACAGGTGACGCTTGTCTTCCAATGCTAAGGCCAAACATCGCACCACCTGGTCATGGCGCCAATTAAACCGTCCTTGGATAAGACCCACCTTACATCCTATCAAAATGTGCCTTAATGTTGCAGGTGATGAACACAAAGGACATGAGGGATCCTCACCCACCCAGAAGTTTAGGTTCTGTGGTGATGGGAGAAGATCATATACTGATCTGATGAGGAAACTGATCCTGCTCTGTTCCATTGTCCAAAGGTCTTGACAGCGACTCTTGCGTTGTTCCACACTCTCCCATCTCATCCATTCTCCAAGCTTGGCCTGGGAAATGGCCTTTACACACCTGACCCTCTCCTCCTGCTTTTGCACTTCATTGACTACCAGCTTCCTCCACTGAGCTGGGGTTGCCTTGTGCCATGTAGGAGGAGCTGAACTGAGACCAAAACCTCCTTAACCATGCTGAACTTGCCCAATAATATCTTTGATTCAAAGGGCAGCCTTAGCATCTTCCACAGCTTTCTTTGCCGTCCATTTTCTTCCAGTTTTCAACATAGGTGCTGCCTCCGTTACGCATTTGTCACATGAATCTACTAATGTCATTTCCAGTCGGACTTTGGCACACTTAAACTCCTCAGTTAGAGCAGAGATTGGTAGCTGCAGTATTCCTTTACCATGAAGTCCCACTCTGCTGAGGCAGCGTGGAACTCCCAACCATTTCTTGACGTATGAACTGATTAAAGCTTCCATCTTCTCAACTGTTGTCAGGGAAACCTTTTACACAGTCAGTGGCCACAGCAATCTTGGCAGCAGACCAAACTGAAAGTCCCTAGACATTTCACTGGCTTCTCAGACACTGTTGGTATTGCCTCACCATTAATGTAGAACCTTTTATCTACTACTTTACCTTTAATTATAGAGATGCTCCTTGATTTAGTGGGCTTGAATTGCATTCATGCCCATTCAGTGTTATTGGTTAATTTGCCCAGTAAACGATTAGTGCAGGCTACTGTTGTAGTCATTGTTGTCATGTCATCCATGTATGCTCGAATTGGTGGTAGTTGCATTCCAGAAGCCAAGCGCTCTCCTCCCACTACCCATTTTGATGCCCTTATAATTACTTCCATTGCCATGTGTCACAAAGACGGCTGAGTGGGTGACGTCAGAACCAGGAAGGAATGAACACAAAGACAGGACAGATGAGGTGAAATGATGAGGCGCTTGTTTACGCCGGATTATTGTAAATAAAACAGTTTAAACAGACAAAAAAACAGGACACAGCACTTTACGCCAAAATAAATATACAAACAAAAATGGACTAACACTTAACAAAAAGGTAAGCAGATCCACAGACTAACAAACACTGTGAGTTTTAAATAAACAAGTAGCAATAGCAATTGATATTAAATTTCTCCTCCTCTCTCTCCTGTTCTCCACTCACCGAACACCCAACCCCGAGTGGGTGAAAACATGCTGTTTTTATGCAGCTGTACCAAGACTCGATTGCTAATCAATCATTCAACTGGAGCCTCGGTAAAACTGCACGTGAATTAATAAAGTGCAATTCCCCGTGCTCACATATTATTACTTTTTACTTGCAAGTGAAGTTCTGTGCAATCCTTGTGCCTAAATACAAATAAACATTTTAAACACTCATGTTACACAGACCTGTTTATATCCCGTGTACCAATGACTATACACCAACATTTAACACACCACACGCAACATATAACAGATAATATACACAGGGGGGGGCACTTTGTCACATCATGGGAAAAGCCAGTGGAGAAATAATACATCCTGCCATTATTCCAACTTCTAGGCATTGCCATGTAGTGCTGAATTCTGAAGTTGAAAAACTAAATTGCAAATCTCCAAAGCAGGCTTTCACTAAATTTGTTATTGTCATCGGTACGCTGAAAAAATCAAATGCTGCCCAAAGAAGTTCATGTGGCACTGAACCATATGCATTAGCCAAATCCAGGAATGTCAGATGGAGCTCCGTCCTCTCCTTTTTTGCTGATTGAATTTTTTACCAGATTATGCTGATGTGTTCTAAGCATCCTGGGAAACCTGGAATGCCTACTTTTTGTACTGAAGTGTCAATAAAGCAGTTCTTTAATAGGTAGTTTGTCAATCTCTGAGCAATAATACTGAAGAAAATCTTGCCTTCTACGTTTAATAAGGAAATAGGATGAAACGGACCGATGCTTGTAGAATCCTTTTCTTTTGGTATAGAGACTCCACCTGCTTGGCACCATGCTCTTGATACAATCTGTTTTTCCCATGCCACTTTCATCAATTTCCACAGGATTCGTAGAACTCCAGAAGCACTCTTGTATACTCTGTACGGAACTCCATTAGGCCCTGGAGATGATGATGCCCTTACTTTTTTTACAACTTGCTCTACTTCTTTCCACTTAGGTGCACAGTCCTCCATTTGGTATTCACGTGGATTGATAGGTGGAATATCTGAAGGAACTGACATAGGCTCCTGCCTTTTTGAATCTGTATGTGTTTCCTCCAAAAATCTCTCCAGCTCAAACTTAGATGATTTTAGTGTGCCATTTTCTTGCTGGTGAATATCTTCTTTACAAATTTGAATGGATCTTTATAAAAGTTGGTTCTTGCACGCTCTTTCTTCTTGTAGCATTTCCGTAGGTGCTCAGCTCTGCGCAATGTTGTAAGCTTATCTTTTATGACCCTTGTTCAGCCTTCTGACTTTGTTCAGCTTTTTTCCATTGCTTCCGTAACTGCCTCCTTTCTCTAACTAAGCGTTCAATCTCCCGCTGCCGTCTAGACTTTCCAGGAATAGTTTGTACTTTTTCCTTCCTTTTTTCAATTCCAAATTTTTCACTTCCATATGCGGAGATTATGTCCCTAAATTTATACAGCTTCTTTTCAACTGTTCCATTTAACCTTTCCAAAGTAAAACAGAGATCTGTGTTTACTGTGTCCCACGCAAATTTCTCACAAGCTCTTGGCCATTTAACTCCAGGCTTAAAACAATGGGAGGGTTTATTTAAATATCACCAAACGCACTGAAAAGAGATGCTGCACGATAAAGGATATCATTCAAATAATGCATGGGGGTTTACATGAGGTTTTACGCGCTAGGCAGAGATGAAGAGAAGGTTACCCCCCATCTGTCTAGAATGCAAGGGGCTGTACAAAAACCGACAGCACTCACCAATTCCCATTACTGCTTTTCTTATGCTTCTTAGGCTACTGATGTCCTTTCACGCACCCATATATATTAGTCTTAGCCAACTGTGTAACTGTTAATTTGCTTGACAAAAGGATTGTGCGTTCAATAATCAGAAATATGTCTTAATGTATCAATTAAGCAGTGGAACAAATATATTAAAAACAACTTATAATGTGTTGGTTTCAAACACAGGTACTTTGTTCAAATATTAAAATTAATTATGCAGAAAATGTGGAAATTTACACAAACGCTATTAATATAATAAATACATAATTTGTGTGTATTTGCAAATTAGTTATAAGGATATATAAAATTATAGGCCCGCTTACAACATAGTTGTGACAAAAATGGATGGATAGAGAAGATGCAGACAAACACTGGCTAGTTTAAGTCTTGTATGGGAAGAACTCCTTCAGTCCCATGCAATGGGTTTGCAGGAAAGGAATCGTGCATCTATTATTTTCTTATCTAGAGCTTTCTTTCTAGCAGACACCCTCATCCACTTCGTCCCTATGTACCTTTATTTGTGTATCGGCAGGACGAATGCAGACACATCATCATCCCTCTGTTTGGTGGGAGGAGGTTGTGCTTCATGAGTCTTTCTCTGACGAACAATGGATTGAAACATTTTCAGTCATCTGAGCTACGTTTGACCAACTGTTGGAACTTGTAAGGGTGGACATAGAGCCATCACCAATACATGTCTGTATACCTGTGCCGCTGCAGAAGCGAGTGGGTATTGCGCTGTGCAAGCTTGCGTCGGCTGCAGAGTACAGACTTGTCGGGAATATATTAGGAGTCCACAAATACATTGTCCATTGCTACCTGATCATTTTCTGCCGCTCTCTTGTTCACAGACATATGTCTTCCTATATTGTCATGCCTGACGAGAGAGAGTCAGACGATAGCTTGCCGTGTGTATGATCTATACACACACACACTGAGACACACACTGAGACACACACACTGAGGCATACACACACTGACACCCACATACACACTGAGACACACACTCTGTGAGACACACACACACACTGAGACACACACACACACACTGAGACACACACTGACACACACACACTAAGACACACACAAACACACTGAGACACACACACACACACACACACACTGAGACACACATACACTGAGATAGACACACAAACACTGAGAAACACACACACACTGAGACACACACACACTCTGAGACACACTGAGACACACACACTGAGATATTTACACACACACAGACATTTAGACACACACACACTGAGAAACACACACACTACAACACACAGTGTGTGTGTGTCTCATTGTGTGTCTCAGTCACTTCAAGTCATACAAAGAGCATTTCAAGTGGAGCGATAAAGTGGAGTGAAGCGAAAAGGCGCCAAGTTAGAAGCAAGAATTGTGTGAATATTGGGCCCCAGCACCTTTCCAGTTGTGCCTATTTGCTTGATGCTTGACAAGATTGGCCTAATTGCTTCTCCTAACTTGGGCTTTTATGTTTGATATCACCACTTTAAATGGCTGTTACGTTTCTCTAACTTGTTTTTTTACATTGACAATGTTTTTGTTATAGATATTACTTCTTTTTTTTACTTTATCAAATAATGAATAAAGTGAGGAAAAGCTATTCGAGAATGTGTATGGTAAATAGACAGACAAGACAGCAATAGAGTAATATAACAGAAATGAGAAAAGATTTTAAAGTAAAATAATGGTAAAGGGACTTTTGGACAGTATTGAAAGTGTAAACATTGTATTGTTTTAGTGGCAAATGTACATCCATGAGTGGTGAAAACAATATGTCTGTTTTGATAGGTATTGATATATTGATATTTACGTAAGTACAAAACAACAATGTTATGAATGGTTAAAAAGGTACATAGAGTATGCATGTCAGTGCTAATGAGTAGTAGAATATGAACACATTTTAATGCTGAAAAAAATCATTATTCTCCTTGTTATAGAGGAATTATGAAGTTAGGCCAATGTAAGGCATTTGTAAAGCATTCAATCTCTTGATAAAAGGCCATGTCCATGTCCTTTGCATTTGTTGGCCATGGTTTGACTTGAATGAGTGCATCATTTGTATGCACCCATTTTCCAGTAGCACCCACAGCAAGAAGAGACACAGTGTCCTGAAGTAACACCCTGTCCTTGGTGCATGATAATGGAAGATAACTGGTCATTCCTGTTGTCCATAGTAATTGTGCTCTTCTGCACAGCAGTAAACTTGGCCTTGTCGCTTTGTAACGGTCCTGTCTGGTTTGGACTGCAATCATTCTTCCTGCTGACTGAATAAGTTCACGTTTCATGATTGGAGAAGTTTTGCATTGCCTACATTTGCTACCAAGAATCGTTGCCCATTTGTCATTTCTATAAATGAGTTCTTCCAAACACATGGAATCTGTACCAGCAGGTACATGTAGAGGGTAAACATGCAACACCTGTCAGTTTGATGAGCAGGAGTTACATCTAGTACATAGAATGTCATGACTTATTCTGACTGAAACCATACGAGACACTTCAGGACAAATTTCAGACAATTTGGTGAGAAACTCTGTAACATCTTGCTGTTCACCTCTATTGAAGGGTTCTCCTAAGAAGTGACAAATATCCACAGTAATTAGAGATGCAGTGGATGGCAAGTGATGATAGTGGTAAACAAAACTCCTTGTAGCCTCTTGTTGACTGTGTTTTAATGAATCCTTCAGTGGCTGCATGTGAAGAAGGAACTGCAATGTTGCATTTGCATAGCATGTGGTGAAATTTGGGTTGCTCAATCCTCTGAATGGATAAGTGTTCTCTTAGAAGATTGAGGCTTTTGCTGTTCCTGAACATTAATGATGGCTGAGTGAATGAAATGCACTCGATCTTTTACCTTGTGTCCTTTGTGCATGTTGTTCTTCTTCAAGCTTATCAACTTAGGGAAATAAATCCCTCTGAGCCTATTGTACTCTGCAATTGCAGTTTGAGGTGCCTTAATGCAGATGGGGTCAAAAAGTTGATAAGGTGGACACCGCTTAAGGATGTAACACTAGAAATTTCAACAAAACTTTGTCCATAGGAGGAAATGGAGTTACCAAGATCCAGCTGTTTTTAGAGTCTTACTCTGGCATTTGCGAATGGTGATTGAATGAGCATGATTTCAAACTTTGTGCTTAAATGTTCAAAGGTATGGGTGACTCCATTTTTAAATGAGATGGTTATGACCATACTTGTGTTTTCCTGATAGTAGAAAACAGCTTGAAGCTTCCCTATTGCCCCATTGATGAGACCAGTGGCAATGTCAATGTTCTGCAGCCCAGTTTGCAGCCTATTTTGACTCATGGTAGTTTCCAGTCCAGCTGTATGACTGCAGTCAGCCTTGTAGGCATTATTTTTTTTCAGCACATTTGTCTAGAAGTTAAAAGGGTAGTCTACAGTCCATAAGATGAATGTTCTCTCCAGGGATACGATCAAGCACGGCAGTCTGGATCTGGTTACTGGCATCTACAGTAGGCTTGACGCAGGTTGAGCCCTCGGGATGAAATAGCTAGGTATTTTTTTAAATTAGCAGTGGGATAAATCACTTCAGCAAGTACAGTAGAATCTGCCAGAACTGACGGATGCTGTATCTACTATAAATACTAATGAGAGCAAAACAAATACAAAAGAAAAACAAGGGAAACGTAGATCTTTTCAAGAAAGCTGGGAGTCTTTGTATAAATTGATTTTATATTTTTAAACACTGCTATAACAGTTCTGCTTGTGAAGCATCCACGTTATAATTTGACAGAAAAGGTGATTTAGTTACACTGTGCAGGACCTTACTTTCTCCCATTGATGCTTGAGCACCGCAGCACTGGCGGAATCGTCGTCTGTGTATCTATTATCAGTGATTAAAGGCTGGTTTTCAAACAAACTGATTATTGCTTACTAATACTGTATTGGTATAAGAAAAGTGTTTTTAAAAAAGCAATTTCAGTTTTCAATCACTTAAAATATGCTGACGATAATGTAAACGACACCAAGCTACAGACAGGGAGTCCCAAGCTTTAAACGTGTTACTGTTTATAAACTAGACTTTATTATGAATATTGTGTTATAATGTTTTAAGCAACATATTACAATAATGTTCCTTATGGTAATTGTTTGTTTGTTAGAATGTTTAAAATGTTTAGTAAACCATGACCTATTGTTTAACATCGTTAGTACAACCGGCCCCCCTTGCTTATGACATCTTCAGTCAGGGTCATAACCAAGTATAAATCTCCACATTTTTGTAAAATGACTTTACACTTATTTCTAAAGATGCAACGCGTTTCAGTAAATTCAAATGATAAACTTCACATCCCATGCAGAAGGAGAACACAAATGGAAACACCATTAAGTGGGATTGGCATTGCAAAGGAGAAGTTTTTGTTCACAGTTCCGATCGAGTGACAGTTTTCTAAATTTAGCAGTACTCGTGGGGTGTGGGAGAAGAATCAGCATTGTGTGTGTGTGTGTGTGTGTGTGTGTGTGTGTGTGTGTGTGTGGTGTCTGGTGTGTAGGAGGATTGGGTGGTGCAGGTTTGGCGCGAAAGAGGGGACAGGATATAAGGGAGTGCGGGGTAAAAGATCGGGAGATGGTGTGGAGAAAGCAAGAGTGGCAGAAGGGGTGTGTGTGTGTGGAGAGATACAGATAGAGGAAACCCAGTGGACACACGACGTTATACTGACGTTGTGTATTGGTTGTATTTGAGTTGCGACATCAGGCAACCAAAATATAATCAATGCACAACATCTTTTTGATGACGTCGAGGCAACGTCTGTTTTAGACGTCATTTTAAGGTTATTTTAGGTTGTGCTATGTCTGTTTATAAAAATGTCCTGTTAGGCCAGCTTTTTTTTTTTAACCCTTTTTGTGTTAACAAAGAGCACAGATTTTCTTTATTCTATTATTATTATTATTATTATTATTATTATTATATTATAATAATAATAATAATAATAATAATAATAATAATAATAATAATAATAATAATAAGCGTGCACTGGGGAAGGCAGCAGCAGGGCTGGTAGGTGACGTAATCTCACACGAAGACATAAGCCCCATATACGCTCCTTGCAAAGGAGCCTGCTCTTTTGTATAGCGGTATTGGCACTATCCTTTATTTAGTGCGAGAGGTCCAGGGTTCGCGCCCTCCCTCCTCCTGTGTGTGGATTGCCTTGCCCTGTGTCAGGTGCCTGCCTGTGGGAACCAAGATCGCTAAAATACTTATCATAAATCCATGGTTGTATTTAACAGCACATACATGTATTTGATAATATAGAAGTGAATTCAATTAAATGATATTTTATTTAAATGTAAAAAGCTTCCAATTATAAATTAAAAAATATTTGTGAGAGCAGGAGCATATCAACAAGATGCATGAGCGAAATTACAAAAGGCGGCAACTTGGTGAAAGACAGAGCCGTGTTACATCCATGTTAAATCGACAAACAACGAGAATCACACACACATTTGGTAAGGAAATTTAATTGATAAATATAACTTTAACTTGGAAACCGCAAATTATTTATTTATAAATTATTATTAACCGTAAACTATTTAAGTTTACAGTGTTAAATGAGGACAATTAATTGCTGTTCAATTACCTTTTGTCAAGTGTGTCAGTAGAAATGCATACACATTTCACCATTCATTTCTGTATTCATCCCCATTTTCCAAATATGTATGTATATTTATACATCTCCATTACTAAATTAAGCCCAAAGCTGCCTGAAGCATGGATGCCTATTTCTTCTTCTTCTTCTTCTTCTTCTTCTTCTTCTTCTTCTTCTTCTTCTTCTTCTTCTTCTTCTTCTTCTTGAAAACTTTAAATGTTAATCTTACAAATTTTCAACTATTATTATTATTAATAATAATAAACTCCACTTAAAACAGGGAATCAGTCAGGCGAGTTTATGTTTGTGAATCAGTGAAAGTTTTAAGCTGTGTTGCACACTGTACACACAATGGATCATTTTGTGGTGTGCGAAGAAAAAAAGAAAGTTCCCATTCGAACACTGAACGAGCCTCGCTCTGAGGCTCGATCAATGTTTTTTGCAAAAGCAGGCAAGCCCAAATTTCCCACTGACTGCATCAGCAGCACTGCTATACTGTGTGAAAATAAATAGGCTTACACAGGCAGTATTCATCCAAACTGTTTATTGTGAACACAGATCAAAGAAATAAAAAGGAAAGGACCACTGTCAGCTGTGAATCATGGCAAAGAAATAATACTAATAATAATAACTGTATATGTAGTGGGTGTGCAATGTGATTTATTTATTTCTTTGCTTAAATTTTTGTTTTATTTTTTTATGTATGTTTACCTTGATAATGTGGTACGTCCCTTTTAAATCTCCCGAAACTTATTGGTCTCCAGATTAACTGTAGTGCTAATTCCTAATTGGGACAGGTGTATAAAAAACATGTCAGGTCAATCAAACAAGGAAGCAACTAGGTTTGGAAATTGTGTGAGCTGAGGACATGGGTCTGTGAACTACCTTTTGGTAAGGTTGGTTAAAGTTTAAACTATAAATTCTAGTACTTGCATGAGCTGGAAATTGGCTTGAGCACAAGATGCTAATGGTAAACGTCTTAGTTTGGTCCGCTATATATTAGAGTGGTTTGGTATAGTAACCCTCGTGCTCTCAGACCGTGGTAACTGTTTTGTATGTGTCTTGTCTAAAGAAAAAAAAACATTATTACCATAACCCTGGTTCCCTGAGAGAGAATGACAACCATTACCGAATGGAAAAGAGCCTCTCTGACTGTCAATCACTGAGCATATATAAAAAAGCTGCCCTATCAGGGCCCTGCTGTGAGGGAGAAGTCCCTTCCACCTCCTGTTGAAGAGGGATGTCCTCACAGTAGCACATCGCCATTTTCTTTTGAAAACAGAGGTCGGCTGGGGACATGAACTCAAAGGGTAATAGTTGTCATTCTCTTTTCAGGGAACCAGGGTTATGGCAATAACCTAAAGTTCCCTTTCAATTGAATGACAACCATTACCGAAGGGGAAAGCTGTACCAAAGCTGTTGTGGCTCCAGATTACTGACAGTATAGCCCCACTGCGATAGCCTCAGAGCCCATATGATGCCTAAGGGCATGCCGTCTGCGACACTCTAGAGCCCAGAGAGGGTCTCACTCGGTTTGCAACATCAAGGCGGTAAAAACGCACAAATGTCTGACTACCTGTCCATGTAGCAGCATTGCATAACTCATCTAAGGAGACGCCATGAAGGAAAGCACCTTGAGCGTATTTACACAGGCTTGAAGTGGGCGCATTCTCAGCAGCCCTAGTGGAAGGATTCTCAAGGCAGCTGCCATCAGCCTCAACAACCTTTGATATATTTTGACCTGTAGGAGAGTATCCTCTCTGAATAGGTAGTGTGTGGCTTCCAACGACCGAATCCTGTCTCCCTACAGTGAGGCAAGCATATTCATAGAGTTCAGTTTGATCCCCAGGAACACTGTGGACTGAGACGGTATGAAGTTGCTCTTCCGTTGATGTATCAAGAGCCTTAGCTTCGTCACATGATTTATGACCTGCTTTGTGTGCGCCTCGACGCGTGCTTTGGAATGTGTGCAAACTAGCCAATGGTCCAGATAGTTCAGAATCCGAATACCCCAAAGCCTGAGTGACGGCAGTGCTGCATCCATGCACTTTGAAAATGTGCGGGGCAGCAGCAAGAGGCCAAATGGCAGCAAGCAGAATTCGTACGCGTTGCCTTGAAAGGCGAAGCGCAGATACTTTCTGTGCGCAGGACGGATCGGGACATGGAAGTAGGTATCTTGCAGGTCGATCGATGTGAACCTGTCACCCGGTTGGAGGGACTGGAGGATACGCTGTGCTGTCAACATGTTGAACTTCTTCTGTTTGAGGAACAAGTTGAGGATCCTGAGGTCTAGAATATGTCTGAAACCACCGTCCCTCTTGGGCACCAGGGCATCGCTTGGGTTTACTAAACGCACAGCATTCTTCTGTTGAAGATTGGCGATCTCCTGTTAAAGATTGGCGATCTCCTGTTGAAGGTGTATCACGCTCGCTGGTTCGACAGTAGTGAGGAGCACACCCTTGAAGGGTATCCTTGTCTCATTGTCGATAGCACCCAGGAGTCCTGGGTGTAGCCTTGCCATGGGTCGTTGCCTTGGATCAGTCCAAGTTGTGAGGGGGGTTGGTGGCAGCCGGGGCCCCTCAGGGGTGGTCTCCCTTGGGCTTTGGAGGGGGTGGGTCTTTCTTAGGCCCTGGCTTCGGTCTCCTGCTGGAGAACCGGTTACCCCTGGCCGATGGTGGTCCTTTGCTGCCGGCTTTTCCTCTACCTGCTTGTCTGTTTTGGGGTGGCGGGCGGCGTTCAGGCCCTGTTGCTTCTGCAGGCTGTGAAGTCCACCTCGGGTGCTGGCGGTAGGCAGGAAGGCGCGTGAACTTTGAAGTGACCTCTGTGACCTTGTGGAACCTCTCAAGGCTCACATCAATGGTCGCTCCGAATGTCTGCCCCGGTGTAATGGGGGCATTCAAAGAACCTCCTACCGCATTCAATGCAATGGACGTTACCTTCTCGAGTTCTGGAAACCAACCCAACCTTGGTCTGGGTTAGATACACACGCCGGCTTCCAGCGCCGCACCTTCCAGGCAGGAAACCAGCGCTGCACCTTCCAGGTCATCGCGCTTGTTACTGTCAGTAGCTCCCCTGTGTCTGCCTCAGTTGCCCACTCTTGCAGCCTCTCGGCCAGTTATGTCTGGTACAGGACCAGTATAACCATTGCAATGGCCTGGCTGGCTGATAGTGCTGCTGATCAATAGGCCTTTTTTTAACATGTCGTCAGTGGTTCTGCATGGCTTGAATGGGCAGGTCGGGTCTTTGTCCCCTCTGGTGAAGGTAGATCCCTGCACCAGTACTGTGACCGTGTCCCTGATGGCGGGGAACGTGCCTAGGCCCGCTTCTTGGGCTCCTGCAGTGTGCAGCAGAGACTCTGCTGTTCTGGAGGCTGAAGGTGCAGATGCTGGATTGCTCCTTGAGTTATGCACCAATTCCACGAAGTCCTGGCACAAAGGGAGGTTTTGCAGCAACTAGCAGTAACTCAGCGCAGCACTTTTTTAAACAATAAGAAGGCTCAATGCAACACAGAGAGGTCTTACTGTACCACTCTTGAGAAGCCAAAAGAGAGTGAGCCTCCCCTGCGTGATGTTTAAGTACCCGCGGTAGGCGGGACTGAGGGGGTTATCGAGAGGAGAGGGCCCATTGGCAGCTTTGATAGAAAGGACTCAGTGACACCTACCAATAGGCAGGCGTATTCCCATAATGATGTTTTGGTGGGCATCTTTGAATTGAAAGGGAACCACATTGCCACAATACATATAAATGAATGGATGTGCATGGCAGAGAACATTTATGAAACTGTTTTGTAAGCTATAATTCATAATTGTGCAACATTTTCCTTAGGCTTGGACACTTAGTGAGATAACTTGTATGGTTGGTTTCAGATCAAGCACTGTTAAACTGTGCCTGAATGAGTGAATAGAAGTAAACAGTACTGTAATGCTGTGTGAATGCAAGCTGGATACCTGCCTTATCAGAACAAATCTCCAATAAAGACCTACAGTAGGTTAGTTCAAGATGACTGATCAACTACATCAATTTAAAATCGACGCTATCTCAAGCTTGAGGATGATACACCCAATTAGATTGCTGAACAGACATTTTCAATTCCAATTCACAGGATGTCAGTAGAGGTTTATTTGTATTGATCTTCAGGTCCATAGATAAAAGGGGACTGACTATCTTGATGCTAATGGAGAATTTTGCAAGCCCCTCCTGAGATGCTTTGCTGGAGGAGGTATTAAGGTATGAAGGCATGTAGTGGCATGTTTGTCATAAATGAATCATACCTAGTAAATGCTTTTTTTTGTCTGATGTTGAATCACAACTTAACACACTTTCAGTGGATTAGAACCTAAACACAAAGAGAAAGTACAATGTAATGTGATTATTGCGTCCTCCAGGTTTGGTTGTAACTGGTTAAATGCTGTTTTATGATTGTACAGATATAAGGGGGATAATTGTTTTGCTTTACATGGTAAACACTACAGTATATCTGCAGCATTTCTACCACTAAACGTGTGTATGCAAACTACAACCACATGCTGTATGTCTCTTTCATCAGATCACATCAGTAGGTACTGTGAACAGATTGGCCGTAGATCGGGTTCGTGCCCCTTTAAGAATGTGACCCAGAAATAAAGCTTTGATTTTTATAAGCGCTTTCATGCACTTTTATTCAAAAATAAATCAAACCAACAAACAAAAACAAACAGACACCTAACTCTCATTGAGCACTAACTAAACATATGCAGGTCTCTGACTAACACGCAGGACAGATAAGCTGTTTACCTGACATATAACCCAAAACAAACTCTAATACAGATTTTTATAAAAACCAAACGTAGGTTTCTACCTCACCATAACACCAAGCTCCTCCCTCTATAGCCACAGTACATATGTAAAATATACAGTACCTCCCAATCCTCTGTCTTTTCCCTATAGTGTTTTTAAAAGGGTTAGCATTTTCTGGGGAGAATTTGATTTACTGTAATGTGATTAATGTGATTAATCCAAACTTATTTAATTGACCTGTATTTAAAAATGTGTTTATTTGATCAAAAAAGGCTTCTGCAAGTTCCAATTAATAAATTGCAATTTATTTATTTAAAATTGTATTCACTGGAAAAGCCATATGAGCTACAAGAAGTTCATTACAAAGGCAAAATTCTCACTGAAAAGATGTATGTGACAATATATGTTCTCCTGTATCTGAACAATGCAGGTGAACAGTGAATTTAAAAAAAATAAAATAAATAAAGGTACATTTTTTTATACAGTAATTCATCCATTCATTCTTTATTACATCGGTATCAGTGGAGGAGGAAGAAAAAGATGGGCCCCGGTGCAGGACCTTATTGTGAGCCTTTCCTCCTAAACTTTAACGTAACACTTTATAAACATGCCAAGTGTTCAGTATTCAACAATATTTCATTCTCAGAATGTTAGCGTGTATGAAACAGTATACGACTACTTGTAATATAAGCTTTTTACACACCTGCTTGAATTGCTTGAATCTTTACATCAAGCACTACGCTATTTCTAATCACAAGCTAACAAGTTTAATCACCTGTCCCTTCAGGATTCCCCAATTGCACAAATCAGTACAGAATTCACACAAAGGTGAAGAATTCTGCATAGAAATTCATGGATAGCGCTCGGAAATATAGGCATGTTAATTTGCTGTAGTTTATTTTGGTACTCAGCAGCACCCGTTAACAGCTTCTCCCTAAACTACAGGATGAATTGTGCCGCACACAGAATATAGCTGCAAAAGACTTTGCTGATCAGTACCCCATAACCTTTCATTAAGACAGTTGGAAACTGTTTTGCAGTAATGAGCAACAACTAGGCTAAAGCAAGAGTGGTCCCGGAGCTTGAAAACTCAGCCGATGAAGAATGTAAAACAGTGCCCAATACTAGCCTCCATGTAAAGACAGTTGCGGGGGCAGAAAAAAAAAAAAGATAGAAAGGTCATTTTAATGCCATCATTTTTTTACCTGTTGAGATGAGGGAGGATAAAAACATAATTACTGGCACTTTGGAACCCTACGGTTGCACTGGCTGCACCAGCTAGTCCTTTGCCACTGACCGGTATAGTGGAAGAGCTGTTCTTGAATATTCTTTTACATTTAAGTAAATAAAATGCCGTCTTTCCAGAGATTTATAGTAAAATACATTTTATTTTTCACATAAGCATTAAGAATGCACTATATACCATTAAAACTTCTAGGTTATATAGGTGAAGAAATAAATAAAAACATCTATCCTACTATTATTTTGCAGTGGCCATGTGCCACTGAAGTACTGTATACAACCTTAGCTTGGCCTAAAGTAAGCAGACAATAATTCCCCTTACTACAGAATGTGTAAGACCTTCACAAAGCTGATGCATTCCAATGGATAACAAATAACAATACAAAAACATGCGTTTTATATAAAGATACAGATAAAATGCAATTTTATATTAAATACAGAAGGAAGAGAAACATATTTGACATAATAAAAAGCAACAAAAACAACAGCTTCAGGATCTTTTTATACTAGGTTTCCATAAGCAATATAACAATTAAAACTTAAATAACTTATTAATAATTGGGACAATCCACATAGTGGGTAGATATCACTTAAACATAACAACAATGCAATAATAATAATAACTAATTAATTAATTAATATATTATATTATTATTATTATTATTATTATTATTATTATTATTATTATTATTTGGTAAATAAAATTGCATTACAGGTATTTTAGTTCTGATTTGCTGTAAATAATATATTGTAATACTGTGAGACTCATGTTTTGAAAATATACAATACTTTCTATACATCCAATTTTGAATTTGTGTTATATATGTTAAATTTTAAACAGGCTATAAATATAGCTATATAATACAGATTTAAAATATGGTAACTGACTCCCCAGAGCAGGGATACACTGATAGAATGAGCTTAGGGAGTCAAATCTATCTGCTGTTTAGTCTATTTTTTACCTCAAATAATGCAACTTGTCAGTAAACATCACCCTGACCTGGATAAAATTATTGGGGTGCCAAATCCAGTGTAAATGACATGTATAGGCATGGGGGCCCCATAAACTTTGATATAATTCAGGACCGTGTGGCTTATTTGGCAGCATAACTGAACAAATCATGAAGCAGTCTGATTCACCACAGACTGAATGGCTGAGGGTATTTAGGTTAGGATTGAGGTGTTCTTACAGAGATGACTCTTATGTGGCCATTTGTCGACCCTCGCCTTGAGCACTAAATTCAGAAGGACACATTTTAAAAAAACAAATAAAAAATAAAATGTAACAATGGCTTAAAAACATGAGTCTCTGCTGTAGCAAACCTGTGATCTAAATGTGTCTTATAAAATTACAGTGTCATGCATTACACAGCCAAACAGATATCTTCTCGCTCTCCTACTATATTTAGATTTAGGGTTAACTGAGGTACAACATAATAACACAGTACATGTCTTTATTGCGGGAGTGTAATTGATATTTACATTGGAGTCTAACCTGTAGTGAAATAAAAGGTAATAAATACACATGTGATACCTATATTAGGTTATGTAAGTGGAATGGGAACTCTTCCATACGTACCCTTATGACAGCAGTAAAACTAACAATAAACACCAGTCATGTAGTACCAAAAGTTCAACAATTATCGAACCCATGTTTTAAGCCTTTATGAGATAAGTACTTGTTTTCCTCATAAATTTGAGTAAATTAAAAAAATAAAAAAAAAAGGGTTGCACAAAGAAGCAGCAGCAAAACTTCTTTATACAGTCATGAAGTAACTTTTCAGGTAATTTTCATTTTGTTTGGAGAAATAGAGATCCATTCATATTTAACTAAACTACTTTGAGTTTGTTGTTAATTTTTTTTTTCAGTTTGTTTTAATAACACTTAAAAAAAAAAAAATCTCGACACTTATTGTAGAATCAGTGTATGTTTAACGTTCCAGAATTTCAGATGGGATTTGTTGAGTATTAAGAATCAGAGACTCTTTTCAGGAGTGATGCATGCAAAACCAGTTGTGTTTCCATTTCATGTTAGATATAAATACAATACTTCATGCAAGTTGAATTTCCTGGTACTTTTTCTCTGTTGAGGTGCATTTATTCTTTTTAAACCTGCAACATAAAACAAGTGTGGTTTTAGTGGTTAAATACACAGTAATGGCCTTTACAACACAGTCTGGGAAGTGTGTTATATATTTTTTACTTTTCATTATATATTATATTATATGTAAAGCTGTTGGTATAGTACAGAACAAGTCACAGAGAACAACATTATGCCACAAAAAAAGTGTCCATAGATTGGTCAAACAATGATGGGGTTTCCATGCAGTTTAGAGACTCCAAATTACATACCACGTACATTCCCCTTTATTTACAATTGAGATCTGATAGAAGTAGCCCTAGCAAGCTCTTTGACCAAATAGGCATACAGTTTGAGAAGTTTAGAGACCTCTCCATACCGCATATAATAGGAAATGTGGGCAAGTAGGCGAGCCTATTGTAGATTTACTACTAGTATTTGGAAAAATGTACTGTACTAAACATTTTAATCTTAAATTAGGTTATTTGCATTTGGAAGGATCATTTCTTTCTCTTACTATGGAAACCCTGACAATGAGGCCTCTTGAGCCTTACAACTGCCAATGTCCTGTCCATTTGTTAGCTGACATGAAGGAGGTTATTCAGTACCATGTGGCAAACATATACAATGATGTCTGTTGTGACTGCTCTATCTGACATTTAGATTTTGCTGTCTTTTTTGTGTTTACATTTGGTATTTACTTGACCATATGTGCATTAGTGGAGGCTCCTTAGACGAGGCAAAGTGCCTCCTCAAAATTGAAAAGTGAAAAAAATAATATACTGTGTGTGTGTGTGTGTATATATATATATATATATATATATATATATATATATATATATATATATATATATATATATATATATATATATATATTGTGTAGCTGTGTAGCATTATAATAATGTTCAATAAAACAAAAATATAGTCTGAAATGCAAGAAAAAGTTATATTTTAACCCAAAAATCTAGATTAAACATTCTTATATTAACAGCAGTTCTGGCTCCTCAGGGGAGGCAAGGCTCTGTTATAAACTCCTATCTGCTATTAACCACAGTACTAGCAGTAGCAGATCACGTGATCTGAACACAGGTTTTAATTGGAGGGGTCCAGAGAGTTTTTTTTCATCAAAGGAGACAGCCTCCATTTCAAATATCAAATATCTACAAACTAATATCTGCTATCCACACACAGTACAGTACTAGCAATGGCAGATGACATAGTCTGACCCCTGGTTTTAATTGGAAGAGCTGTAGTTTTCCTTTGCATTTCTGAGTATTACTAAAACCCTTCAGCATGTATTTTCCACAGCACAGGCAATATAATTATTTTGTTGGTCATTCATTTAAATTTAGCTAATTAAGTCCATAGCTTTTGTGGTGCATTTCTCTTGCCTTACAAACTTTTTTTTTGAAAATGTTGTATGCAAAGTATGTTAGTGACGTGGTCTTGAAATCTAAATGCTATATTACAGTGCATTTTAAATATTCAGTGTTTAACAGTTACGTTTATTAGAATAAACAGTGATGGGCTACTGTTTTGTTTTCCCTGTTGTCTAATAGAGAAAATGCATTTAACAGCTGAATTGGGTTAGAAACTGTTTAGACTCTACTTTCAGATCTTGTGATCTACTTTGACTACTACAGCATGCACTGGTGCTATTTGACAGCTGATGTAGTCCCCCTATTGGTCATTAAATAAGGCTGCATGCACTGGACTTGCCTGACCTAAGCACCACGTTACCTGATCTTCAACTATGCACTATCCTTGCACTATTGCACTACAAATATGTCATTGTAAATATAACTTGTTGTAATCCTAGCTTGTTTCATCCTAGTTCATATTGTATCTTAGTAGTGTTATTTGCACTTAATGAAAATTATACTGTATTTAAATATTAATCTTGCATTGTAACCCTGTACAGTACTGCCCTGTAATACTGCCAAATAAATAAATAAATATGAAAAGTGTTGTCAGTCAGAATACAATAATAAGATTCTACTGTTGCTGGGGGCTTAATGGGATCCCCAAGCCCCCTGTCTTTTTTCTGCCCCCCCATTTTTTTTTGACCACCAGCCTCCACTGATGTGCCTGCCAGTTAATCATGTGATATGCACAACAGCACCCCTATGAACAATTTGTAGTTCTATTGGTTTATTCTGAACACCATGGCAGCCTTGTTTGATTCTTAGCTGATTTAAAATACACACTAAAGGGTTAGTATAGTTTAAAAAAAGAAGAAAAAAAACAGCCTACCATTTGTAGAAGAAGTAAAATGTAATTGCCAGAGCTGTCAAAAATAAAACTGTACACATGACAGCTAAAAGAATATATCCTTTACTCATTGGCTGGAAGACAAGTTCTGAATGAGCGCATCTTTCGCCAGTAAAGCCGGCATCACACCTAGAAAGAACGATAACATGATTAATAACACAACACACATACAGTCAACCTGCAGATATATCGTTGCATCACAAACATTTTAGATTTGCTTTATTATTTCAATTCACCATTATAAAAATACATGAGTTGTCATGCCATTGTGTAGTCTTGTTAATAAAAGGCTTGATAGTCAATACAAATTAATTGTCGTGTGTCAACGTATCCTATACCTTTAAGCAGTATTTATAGTTCCAAGATTAAGCAAGCAACTATTGTCTAATTAGAATCACAGTCAGAAACTTGTTTTCCTGAGTTATAAGTGAGATTGACAGTACTGTCACTGATGGCTTTAATTCTAAGAAGTTTTATTCATGATTGTCATTGTCACAAGTTAGTGTTTGTATTTCCCAATAACACTGGCATTTTAGATGGTATGCAATCTAAATGACTGTATTGTATCATCAAGGAAATCATTTGTATAAAAAAAAAAAAAAAACTTATTAAGATCACTGGCAGTACAGCCATGCTTAAATAAAAACTTATTATGGTTATGAAATATCACCACTGTTTCAACTAATGTATTCTGGGTGCTGTTGAGAATCACTTTATATAATTTTCTGTTATATCTTGGTGTACTATCTGCACAGAGAAACCATATTTGAAAGCTCTTGTGAGGATATAGGGTTCCTTTACTAGGATGAGATGACTGGTACAGAAATAAATGCGATGATGCAATTCCACCAGCACTTACATTCTGATTATAAGGCGGAACACAATAAGCACTAAGGTCTCTTCACAGTAGATTTTAAGGACAGTGTTACACAAAATGATATGGTGAAAGGATTATAATGGGGCAATAATGTAAAAAAAAAAAAAAAAAGAAGAAACTTTCCAAAAAGCTACCAAAACTAAATATTGCATGCATGCATTTTTCCAGGAAATATGTCCGTACCAACAACATTTATTGAACATGAATTACCTAGTATGCTATTTAAACCATTACCTTACCCTGTATGATAGATACATGGGTGATATTCCCTTGACAATATCCACCAAACTACTTTTTAAACAGAAATTCTTCCTTATGTGTGCTCCTCTTACCTGCAAGAATGTACATTTAAGTCCACAAGAAACATGCACTCTCCATGAAAGCAAAATGCATCCAGTTCTGCTGCACATTTTTCTGTTTGTACTCTTTCCACACGAGGTGTCTCAATTGAAGTAGCTGTGACTGTTAAAATGTAAAAATATGTTACATTTTGCAATTGCTTTACTTATACAGTGTTTAATGTTATCTATATTCTTGAAAATGGAGATCTGTAAGAGATCCAGAAAATAAAGTGTCTGTAGCTAATAAAACTGTTTCATAAACTTGTTGTGAAATTATATTCACTATATAGGTCTCAAATGTACAGTTTTAGAAGAAACAGATGATGTAGCAAACATGTATTTTCATTTTAAAACATATCAGGTACTTCACCAGCTTAAAGAATGTGTTTTAGTGTGCTTTACTTCCATGTTAAACCATGTTAGCTGGTTGGTTACAGACTTTTACTTTTATCATTAGGCTTTTAAATACAGTAACTTTCTGATTATTTCTTAAATACTTTATTTAGTCTAACATTAAACGATGTACAGTAGCTAATCATGAAACAAGTGCTTTCTTAAAAAGAAAATACAACTGGTAGGTTACCTGCTGTTGTACATTCCAATTGTCCTGGGCCACATGATGGAAAGGGAGTTGTACTGCAAACACTTTGCAGCAGGTGAAGACCTGAACATATGACAAATGAAACATGTATTTTTATTAGAATTGTATTTAAATTAATTAATCTGAAAAGATGCAAACACCTTGTCATTGCATTCTCTGACAATTTGCTCCTAATACCCATGTTACAAAGCAACCCCAGACAAATTCTGACAGGGCCAAGTTATTCAGAGATGAATCGTTTTGAGATTGTAGTAAAAACAGATGTATAAAGTTTGCAAGATATACTTCAAGTATACAGCACAGTCTTTATTTGAAAATGAACAGGATCGTTCTGCTATCCACGTGATGTTATTTTCACTCTCAATCCTGTACTTGTACATTTATATGTTTTACAGCATATTCGTCAAATGGTTTTAGGAACAGAAGGTGGAGATCTACAAATAGATTTACTAAATGTAGGAGAATGCAAAAAATACCTCAGATATACTGTAGTTTTGCAATCTAAAAATGTTGTCTGCTTTCATTCCTTACCAAAGGGTGTTTCAAAACTGGCAACAAAATGGTTTCAGGAGGGCCACAGCACACACACACACACACAATATTATCTGTCAAATGTTCCCCAAGACAGGCGATCAATTTGTTTCCATGAACTCTGCCGTTAGGGGTCTGATTGCACATTTAGAATCCTCATTTCCAAAGCCAACTCTAAATACATTACTTTAAAACAACAACAACAACAACAACAAAAACTAACAAATAGCGTACATGCAGTTTGGGCTCAAAATAAGAACTAGACAGTGATTTCTTCCATTCTTCTAAATTGCTTGTAAATCTCTTCTTTAAAAAATCAAATACAAAAAAAAAAAAATGTACTATTCAGTTATACAAATTGTCCAGTTGTTTGCCTAAAGACTTATTTGTTACTGCTGTGTCTCTCTCTCTCTCTCTCTCTCTCTCTCTCTCTCTCTCTCTCTCTCTCTCTCTCTCTCTAACAAGACTTAAGTTTGAAAGTACCACACGGTATTTAACTTTTGTTATCATAATTTTTTGTCGATAGTTAAGATGGATGGGAGTCCTGATTGGGAAGTGTTGTGTGACACGGTTTTCTTTAAAAAAATGTGTTCATTAATACTCTTAAGTTTATACATAGAGCATATGCTAACCCATGTAGGTGTTTCCAAATCTGATTCATATCCTTTTGCTCACAGGTGCAATCAGGGAGCAACTGATGCCTACTTCCATATGTTTTGGGAGTGTCCTATGATTAGTTGCTTCTGAGAATATGTACAGTAGTTTCTATTTTAGATTTGATTGGTCTGGAACTGCTTTTGAGTTCCCGGTTGTTCTTGTGTAATCATGATGACTTGGGAGCTCCATTTGACTCATGTAAGTTTTTGCTGGCTGGTTTGCTTACAGCTAAGAAGGTTATTTTGCAGGGTTGGGGTAATTCCAGTTGAATTTCTGATGTGACAGCCAGGTTGCGCAACCGGACAGGGTGGCTTGAGCAGCTATTGCCACTGTTATAATGCATTTATTCTGATAATTTTGAACCCCTCCCCTCTTTATTTATTTATTTTTTTGGAAATAGTTAATATATCTGTATCTGTCTTATTTGATATTGTATGTATTAAGATTTTTTGTTTGTTTTAAAACAAGAGAGAAAATATGAATCAGTATTAACAATTACAACTTTTTAGAAGAACCCTCGAAGACATCTTCTGGAAAGATGCTTTTGTGTAGTCTCTTGATATGAGTAAATAAAATATAAAAAAAACAAGGGAATTTATGAAATATTATTATTATTTTTAAAATATACTTTGAGTATTTGTTTACATCTACAGGCAGAGATTTTAATTAACTACCTTTTTTCTTTTTTTTACTGGTTTATTGGAAAAAAATTAGGGCTGTAAATAATGTGTCCTTAACTGAAAAAGCAACCAAGACGAATGCCCAGGAATGGGCTATAGTAGGAAAAATGCTTAGTTAAGAGCTTTTCTTTGTCAGGAAAGTTATATAATACACTGACACTTTCAGAATGTGGGAACAATAAACCTTGTGACGCAATAATTTGATGAGATTTGGAAAGCAATCTAGTGAAATCAGGTCAGGTGTGAATGGCTGGGTGGCATGATAGCTATTGAAGCCAGTGTGGTTAGTTTCAGATCTAAAGGCATTAGGGTGGAGTACATGTTGAGTGCATATTTATTTATTTTTTTGTTGTTGTTGTGCAGAGTAGATTCTTTTGTTTTATTGTTATGCATGGAAGATCAGGTTTTATGACTGCACTATGATAACATTAAATAGCTTTTTTACAATACAAAGCTTTATTCACCAGATTCCAAAAGCACTCAATTTAATGCAGCAAATGCCTTTGCTATCAGCAACAAAGAACTTATTGAAAAATACTGAAATTGTAAAATGGAGTTGGTAAACTAGTACAAGCCAAGCTTTTAACTCTTTAAAGACCAAGCATTTTTCGACTATATTTGACTTTTCCTATAAAACATGTTTAACATATTTACTGTATTTTTAAAGTAGCATCTTGGAATTGGTGTCCTTTTTTTCAGAACACTGGGGAACGATATAATATACTTCAAAAACTATAACAACTTCTCTCTTTTTTCGACACATTATTTCATTTTTTAAATTAATTAATTAATTTTATTACTATGTATTCCACTTTGTGTTTTCAAAGAGATGTTTAAAAACATGTTATTCTATGACCTGAGGGACCATACCATACATCCTAAAAGTTTTGTTAAAAATATTGATGTTTGGGTAAATTGCAAGACATTGTACACCTTAGTGATTTTTTAGTTTTTTTTAATTTAATTTAATTTTTTAATTGTATTTATTTATTTATTTTTTACACATTTTTAGCTGACTGCCTTTCTATCTTTGAAAAGCAATCAAAAAATCTATTTAAGTATCGGTAGTACAGACTTCAAAATTATATTTTTTGTTCAGGACACTACAGCAGTAGTTCCAAAGTAATGCACTGCATTCACTATCCCAAACTCATTTGGAATGACTGATTAAAAAACAAACAAACAAACAAAAAAAAACATTTAAGCCACAGTTTTTGTACTTTTCATTTTCAACAATATAAAATATCTGCTACAGTGCTGTCAGGGGTATAGGGTCATTCCTATTATTTTCATATTAGAAGTTTTTTTAAACAATTGAGGTCAGCTGCATAGTAACAGAAGTTAATGTGAATCAAAAAAGAGGCTATATTGTTGCTTGACTTGTGCATGGTTCCGCAGTGTGAATGATCAAGTTCATGTTTAATTTCCATATTTAATATCTCAAAAGACTAAAAGTGAAAAGGAAATTCTCTTAACACTACCTCTGGAAATAATGTGTACAGTCTGTTCTTGACACTACCATTAACCAAAACAGGAATTGACAAATTTCAGCCACCTTCTAAGAAAAGAAAGTCTGTCTCTGTCATAAATACAATCCAACGTATTTAGCACTGGAATTTACATTTACTGGATCTGAGGATGACCCAAGCCCCAGTGCATTATTTGTCAGGAGGTTTTGTCAATTGAAGCTCTTAAACCAGCAAGATGACAACATTGCTTAATGAACTGGTAGCGAATATTGAACCCTAGGGATCTTATTAAGTTAGGTACGTTATATAATTACTTTATTTTTTACTTATACATATACACATAAAAATATTGTTGTGAAAAACGGTTAGCAAATGGTCCTTGTGGAAAAATCCAAACACCAAGGTAGTCCCTACATTGAAAAAGGTTGGGAACCACTGCACTAAAGAATAGTATACAATACTATTCAGTGTGGTTAAAATCAGTGTTGTGTACCGGTAGGTGTTGAACCAGATGTTTATTAAGCAGGGGTCAAAGGTCTGGCAAAAACAAACATTTATTCTCCGGATCTTTATAATCCATAATGGACACTACTCGATTATTTTCTTGAAATAAATATTTATAAATAAAATAATAGTTATTCATTCCATTATTATCAGTAATAATGGAATAAAAATTGTTTTACTGATATAAATTTAGTTCATGAAACAGTATCTGCTTATATCAACTTTTTATAAATAATTGTAAAACACACACACACACACACACACACACACACACACACACACACACACATATATATATATATATATATGATATATATATATATATATATATATATATTATATATATAATATATTGTTCAAATATAATTAAAAGTTCTGAAAATAAATGTTCTGATATAATTAAAAGTCAAAAACATTGTATTTACAGTGTTTTCTGTTTCATTCTTATCTGTAAACAGGTTTTTCTTTCTGTGTGTGCTGAAACTTTCTCCCCCCTTTAAAATTTAATTACCTTGTCTCAGGCAATGAAATTCAATCCCTCCACTATGCAATCATGTGCACTTCCAAGCTGTAAGGCAAAGTATGGTGGCCCAGTAAGTCAATATATTGAAGTGCTTTTTTTAGAGTGACCAGATTTTTATTCTGGGTGTATCATTTGTAGCTAATTAATTTAAGTAGCCAGATTGTGTTATACGTATTGCATACTTTTATATTGAGTTGCAATAATAATAATAATAATAATAATAATAATAATAATAATAATAATAATAATAATAATAATAAATTAAATCATTAAAAATACATTTACATTTCAGCATTTTTCTTTCTTTTTTTACTCACTGCGTCAGGCTCTATTTATTGACGTTGTTGATGTGGTTTAACCTGGTCAATTTTGATGCTTGCAAACTCTTGTCTGGGCTAAATCCTGCCAGAACTGAACAGCTACAAAATTACCGTGTTACACACAATTGTGATTAATATTGAATCTAAACTAAATGAAAATATATGGTGCACTGAGGAATAAGCACATAAACCCGTGCTAATCACTTTATAAAAATAATGTTCCTGATTACCCTAGGTGCCCTGGGATTCACAGCAAGAGCCATAAACTAAAAGCGGCTGTGTACATTATTTTGACAATAGGTATTTAAAGTGTGTCGCGCTACATGAAGTGGCTGAAAACCAGGACTTTTTAACAATTTTGAACAAAATGTTAGCACACTGGGACCTTTGATGGAAAACCACAACAGTCCCAGCTAAACCGGTACATCTGGTCACCCTGGGTCAACTGCAGCATTCCAAATGTAGTCCACTTGATGTATTTAACTTGTGGATTAAGCAGGTTTAGTTTATTTAATTGGACTAAAGTTAGTACACCTGCTAATTCCGATTGCAGTGCACCAGAAGTTAATCATCATAGGTAGTGCTAAATCAGACTAAGCAAGGTCCTGATTGCAGTGCACAAAAAGTGGATTAACTTAGTACTGTGAAGGATAAGACTCATTTAGTACGCTTACTCGTCCGATGCATTTACATTTACAGAAAGAGCATAATTTTTCCTCTAATATGACAAGTACATCTGAAAACTTTATTCTGTACAAGTGTTTATGTCCATCATGTTCGGGCAGTCAGATCAGTGAGAATGAAGTCTTGCACAATATATAAGCCCTATATTTAAAAAACCTATTTAATCATGTGCCTTTGATACCGTTTTCAGTTTAACGCAATACAATTTCAGTTAATGTGCTTTAACTATAAACAACTAGTGGTCCATTATCACACAATTAAACTTTTTTGTGCCTGTGCAGCAGTGTCAGCAGCTTAAATGTTGGTATGACCTGCCAGTTTGAAATATACATGAAAAGACATGACATTTATTTTACCTTTTGTGGTTTTTGTACAGAGATTCCATTATTTATCTGAATTCCACATATCAGTTTACACAGCTATGTTCTGCTTGTTTTGTTTTGCATCGCCTAGAATTTTAAGATTGAGACATAATTAAAAAAAAAAAAAAAACAAACAAACAAAAAAAAAAAAAAAACTATATGAACATAACTCATTTATTTAACATCATCAAAGAAACTACAAAATTATATCACAAAAGTCTACCGGAAGATATAATAGTAGTACATTAGTCACATTTTTTCGAAATGTCAGTTTTTTGTTAAGTATATGGAAAGCTACAAAGCGGTATGTAATTCAATATGTTAACATAACATTATTCAGCAGGTTTCATTCGACTTTATGAAGCAAAATTTGTTAATTCTATAGGGTGATGCAAAACTTTTGGCCATAGCTGTAGGTTAGTGCTCATTATCGGTCTAACATGTTCCAGTTGTTCTGATCCATTAAACCAGTTACCAGGGTCATGTGTTGGGTACATTGCAATCAGGATTAAGTTGGATGGATTTGCAGGATTTTCTCGTCTGCATTTTAGTCCACTTGATGTGGCTGAATCACTGGTACGCAGCAATTGACCCCCTGTGTTTACTCGATCACTGTCCTTGGGTTAACAGTGTACCAAGCGATTGTTTATGAATAGCAGCTTTTTTTTTTTCAAGATTGACCCTGAAAGTGTTACAACATAAAATAATTACACATGCCAACATTGCATCAGGTTTGGTCAGTCACTAAAATGCGTTGCACCAAGCAAGGTTTTATTATCAACTGCGATTTGCTGGAAGTAGCCCTGCTACTTTAAATAAATAAATAACAAAGCCTTTTGCGAAGCACAGAAAGATATTTTGTATCCTTGATAGCTGATTGCTTTAAGTGTAGACTTTCCTGTCCCTTAGCAATAAGATGCAATTCATTGTACACTAGCCTTAAGTAGCATCTGTCATGGGTACTTACCAATGACAAAAATAGCTATGTCAAGTGTGTACCCCAAAATGCATTAAATTAGCATAGCTATGAATTGATGCCAGTATACTCCTGCACCAGACTTGAGTGACCACCTGAGTTGAAGCGAATTTGTTAAAAAAAAGATTCAGATTCAGGAGTTTTATCTTCTTCTTCTTCTTCTTCTTCTTCTTCTTCTTCTTCTTCTTCTTCTTCTTCTTCTTCTTCTTCTTCTTCTTCTTCTTCTTCTTCTTCATATTATTATTATAAGAATATGATGTAGTAGGAATTGTGGGTGAGTAGGGTAACCTATTGTAGATTTACTACCAGTATTTTAAAAATGTACTGTCTGTACTAAACATTTTGACTGGATAATTCTTACAGCATGGATTTTAGCTTAGTTCATAGATTTATATATGTAAAATTACCTTGAAGTTATGACTCATGAGTACTTTCAATAAATACTGTAAATACTTTAATGCTAACTTTTGGGGTATGCATTATCTACAACCTTACTTTTTTATCAAATATGTATTTCTTTTTCAATGCAAAAAAGAAGAAATACAACGAGAGAGAGAGAGAGAGAAAAAAGAGAAATACAGAGCAAAAACCGTTTCCCACCCACCACCTCCCAGATATTTTCCCCACAATTTAGTACTAGTCAGAGGTTTATAAGATTTATTAAGTAATTTTGAGAAATAGATGCCATCATGCCTCTTGCATTAGCACCCGAGACCAATACAGTGATGGGGTGTGTGGGTAACATCGACCCCGAGGGGGTGCCACAGGTTTTCATAAGAGCTCGTAGTCTAAAATAAAAGAACAGAGCAGTCCCAGGCAGAGTGCGAAGGTTATTATTGTCAGAAATATCGGAAAGAGTGTTGATGCCCCTACTAGCCCATGAATTGAAAATTAGAGGCTACCACCAGATAAAAGAGCTTTGTAATGCCGAAGGGGAATATGTTTATGCCATTTCACTTCTCAAGCCATGCGTTTTTCTAACATACGGAAATTTGTAATTTTGTTTCTTACAATAGGTCCAAAATGAAGAGTGGATTTTTTTTAGTAACGCCAGCAAAAATGACATCTTGTAGCCTATTAGGAAATACCAGAGCTTCTTCAACTGCTCTCCAAGGGATCGTTGACAGTGGATTCATTCAAATTCTTAGCGATCGTAATTAAAAGGCTAAATGATAAAGTTTGAAGTTGGGGAGAGCTAAGCCACCTTTTGCTTTGCTATGTTGTAGTGTAAGTAATTTAATTTTGGAGTGTTTACGCCCCCCTCCCCCCAATATATTTCCGCACCACAAAGTCAATTTGTACCCAAAAACCCGAAGGTGGAGGCAATGGCATATTGGAACTGAGAAAGTTAATTCTAGAACTGCTATTCATTTTAGGGAGAAGAGTCCATCAAGTCAGATTATCTGCTATCTTTTTTTTATTATAGTTGAGTAGTTATTTTTAATAATGGAGTTTATTGAATTTTGTATTTCAGTGCCCAATAATGTAAATGGTTTTTTAATTGGAATACTAGCAGGGAGAGTGACTGTACCCACCACAGAGCTAAAAGGCACAGCAGATTTTGCCCAATTTATTTTGTATCCTGATATTGCACTAAAATTATCAAAAGCAGTCAAAAGTTTTTGGAGAGAGTTTTGCAAGTCAGAAATGTATAAAAGCATACCACCTGCGTAGAGAGAAACTGCATATCTGGAGTTATCAATTTCAATGGGAGTTATTACTTTATCTTGTCGGATTAATTGGGCTAAAGGTTCCAGTGAGAGAGCAAACAGCAGCGGAGAGAATGGGTAGCCCTGGCATGGGTCCCCACAGAATTTTAAATAAATCAGATTGCATGTTGCCCACTGTCACTCGCGCTGTGGAATTAGCATAAACAACTCAGATCATGTTTCTGAATTTAGACCCTAAGGTACATTTTTCAAGGACGCACCACAGATAGTCCCAGTCTAACGGTCAAAAGCCTTTTCAGGATCTAAAGATAAAATTGCGTGGGGTTGTTTAAAAGTATTGGCTTGTTTAATTACATGCAGTAGTCTGCAGATATTATCTGCTGCCACGCGACCTTTCGTGAAACTGGTTTAAAATCTGTATAATTTTCCAGAACAGTTTCATATCAGCATTGTTTAATGAAATTGGATGATAATTAATGCATTACTTGGTATCCTTCCCCTTTTTGGGAATTAGAGAGATCAAGGCAGTGTTCAAATCGCAGTGAAAAGCATCCTTTTCAATTGCTGAGTTCACAGTATCTAGCCACAGTGGGCTGAATAGGTCTCATAGTGATAACAGCAGTTCAGTTGGAATGCCATCTGAACCTGGAGTTTTGCCCTTTTTAGTAGTACAGATTTGAATTCCTCGTGAGTAATAGGGGAGTCCGTGGCAATGTTAGGTGTATACAATTGAGAGTAAAAAGAGCAGAATGCAGTGTTCATTTTTTTCTGAGTGTATACCAATCCCTTAGAGGGAAAATCTATGCATAATATATGCAAACAGGCTTCTTGATGTTTAAGTTGTAGTGCTGGGCTTACTACCTTGTGAGTAGTATTTGCATTTAGTTATGTGCATGATAAATTCAGCTATATGTCTCAGTAGATCATTAAGTTCCAGTTTCACTAGATGGAGTCTGTACTCCACCTCATGGGTATAATTTACTTTAAGTGATTGTTCCATTTTTAAACATTTGAGTTCTAAATCTTTAATTTGTTTGAGTCTGGATTTGTTCAAATATGATGTGAAAATAATAGTGTTATCTCATAAAAATCCTTTAGTTGATCCCTATAGTATTGCCGGGTCAGATACAGAGTCTTTATTAATGTGTATGAACTCTGTTAGGTTAGCTGTTAGTTGGGTGATATAAACAGGATTTTGTAATAAAGTAGAATTAAATTGCCAACTTATAGTTTTCTTTACAGTGGGTCCCTGTGGCAGGCTAGCGAGTGGATAGAGGCCCAGAGACAGACTGCAGTTCAAAAAAAATAACTATTTTATTATAAATAAACACAAAAAATAAAGTGCACAAGGGCAAAATAAAAGGGATTTAAACACAAATAAAGCAATACAAAAAAACAAAACTTACAAAATAACAATTTCCAGGCTGGGCAATGCCTTCACTGGATTCACAAATCACAAAACAAAAAAACCACAAACACCAACCTGCTTCCTCAGCTCTCTCCTCCCAAATGAAAAGCAGAGGCCTCCTTTTATGTCAGGTGGCTGGGCGCTGATTGATCGTTAATTAACCTAATCAACTAATCAACCCCAGCCACCTGAACATAATAAACCCAGGCAGGTAAGGGAAATTAACCCCATCCCTGCCAATTTAAAAAGGGCAGAGCTTTGCTCTGCCACACACCTCCCCCCATGTACAACGTACACCGGCTGCAATCGGCCAACTCCCCCCTTCCCCCCACCCTCCCCCCCCCAAGAGTCCAATTATGTCCCTTGGGTGGGCTGTTATGGTGGGTGGTGGTGGGCGGGGTTGATGTCGGAGCCCCCAAGCCTCCTTTGGTTGAGGGGGCCTCGGATTTCCAAGGTAGTACGGCAACAGTGGCCCGGTTCCCTCTAGTAGCAGAGGCGGCAACGGTGGCCCGGCTCCCTCCAGTGGCAGAGGCGGCAACGGCGGCCTGGCTCCCTCCAGTGGCAGAGGCGGCAACGGCGGCGGACCCTCGGCAACCCTAGAAAACAAAAAGGAGACACCAGCAGTCCCAAGCGATGCGGAGCAGCAGGCAACCCCAAGCGATGCGGAGCAGCAGGCAACCCCAAGCGATGCGGAGCAGCAGGCAAGCCCAAGCAATCCAAATGAATCATCCCTGAGCGGAGCGGGCATGGCATCCCTGGGCGGTGCAAGGCAGGCATCCTTGGGCCATAGTTCCTCCCCTCTGGGCTCTGAGAGCGGCGGCTCCTCCCTCTCAGGCTCTGGGAGCGGCGGCGGCTCACCCCTCTCGGGCTCTGGGAGCGGCGGCGGCTCCCCCTCTCGGGCTCTGGGAGCGGCGGCGGCTCACCCCCCTCTCGGGCTCTGGGAGCGGCGGCGGCTCCACCCCTCTCGGGCTCTGGGAGCGGCGGCGGCTCACCCCTCTCGGGCTCTGGGAGCGGCGGCGGCTCACCCCTCTCGGGCTCTGGGAGCGACGGCGGTTCACCCCTCTCGGGCTCTGGGAGCGGCGGCGGCTCACCCTTCTTTATTGGAGTGACCGGGGCATCTCCCATGTCTACCGCCAGGTAATTAACCACCATGAGGGCAACCTCGGGGAAGGACGCCGGGTGGTGTTGTTTCTCCCACTGTTCCCACCTCTCCCCATCTCGACGCCACAGCGTGTTGATAACTATGGGGAGATTGTGGACGAGGTCTGCCTCAGGGTGCATCAACCAGTCCCAGATCTCCTGGGACGGTGGTGAAGGTGGTGGTGCTGGAGGTAGTGGGGTGGCCCCTGATGCCCGGGGTGAACACTGCACCTCTTCCTGGGCCTGGTTGTAGGGGCATCCTGCCCAGTTATGGCCGTCCTCCTCACACCGGCCACACCAGTTTGCCAGTGGCACATCTGGGCAGGACCGCCAACGATGGTCCTCCTTCCCACACCAGGAACACCAGGGGAAGAGGCTGGCCGGGTGTTATACATTTCTTCAGCTGCTGCTTGTCCTGCCTTTGCCGCTGTCTGCTCTTCTTTCCCATGTTTTTTTAAAAAAAAAATTATCCCAAAAATTCCCCCCCAAAAAAATATACTGCTCTGAGCCTCTAGGTGGCGCTATCCCTGCTAACACCATATATGGCAGGCTGGCGAGTGGACAGAGGCCCAGAGACAGACTGCAGTTAACAAAAAAATAACGATTTTATTATAAATAAACACAAAAATAAAGTGCACAAAGGCAAAATAAAGGGATTTAAACACAAATAAGCAATACAAAAAAACAAAACTTACAAAATAACAATTTTCCAGGCTGGGCAATCACGAATCACGAATCACGAATCACGAATCACGAATCACGAATCACACAAACACCAACCTGCTTCCTCAGCTCTCTCCTCCCAAATGAGAAGCAGAGGCCTCCTTTTATGTCAGGTGGCTGGGCTCTGATTGATCGTTAATTAACCTAATCAACTAATCAACCCCAGCCACCTGAACATAATAAACCCAGGCAGGTAAGGGAAATTAACCCCATCCCTGCCAATTTAAAAAGGTCAGAGCTTTCCTCTGCCACAGTCCCAAATGAAAAACACACTGAACCAGGTTATGATCTGACAAGGTAGCCATTAATACTATAACCTCTTCTGCTGTTGACTTAAAAGCAGATGCTAAAATATAATAGATAGGATTTATGTGGTGCTGAAAAACATGTAAATTCCTTGGCAGTCAGGTTTTGGACACGCCAGAGATCTATTACGTTTAAATCTTGAAAAAATTGAATCCGTGCTGTGAAGCTGTTCCCCTGGCGTGAAAGATTTTGCTAGTATTTGATTTATCAATTTGTAGGTCGTGGAGAGCATTCATATCTGCCCCGATAATGAATGGTCAGATAATAACAGAAGCTCTTTTGACAATAGTGGAACAAATGTAGGGTCAAATGCCGCAGGAGCATAAACACTTATAAAAGCATAGTTTTTGTTTTGTAAGGTTGTGCAAAAATATATTAATCTGCCAGACAGATCTGTGCTTTATCTATATGTAGGTTTAGATTCATTTTTAATAAAATGCACAAACCCTTAGTTTTAATCTGAGTACTACAGGCAGAGTTCAATTTATAAGTTTTGTTTTTCTTGTAGCAGTGCAATATTTTTTTTTTTCCTTTGAAGCAAGTCAAGGCATTTTGTACATTTATAAGGAGAATTAAGGCCTCTAATGTTTAAACATAAAACCGATAATTTAGCCATTCTCAAAAGGCAATACAGTGAACGTAAGCATGTCAAAAAATATAAGTCCCCCAGAAGTCGAAGCAAACACAGTCATGTAAAATTAATCATCGTTTGACATAAGATAATTAAAATTACTGCAACCTTATATTTTAACTGTAATGCTACTTTAAACTGATGTACAAAAACTCCAATAAAAACAAAAACAACAATTATTTTTATTTGCATTATTGACTACAAACAATATGGTTGTGAAGCAAATAAACACAGAAACAGAATATATACATACTTTTTTTATTCTAACACTGCAGATGGGATATACTCAACAAAAAGCCTGCATGCACATACTATATATAAAAAAGAAACAATAATATTGTATTCCATATAATCGTCTTGCTATAGCAATATAAAGCATTTTGACTCTTCCAATATAGATATTGTATTTATTATATAGATTTACCTTCCAAAAATGTGGTTGACAGATAGGTAAATTGTTAAGTCAGGTTGAGGGGGACTAAGACAGAACCAAGAAATTTAGAATCCGAAATAAAGAATCCAGTCAATTGTTCACAAGTTACAAACACGCATTGCAAGTGTAGGTTTTTCTTTTTTCTTTTCTTTTTTTTTGTTTTAATGAAGCCCGGACTTATGATCACATGGTTCTGGCAATTCCCAGGTAGGCTGCAATTAGCTGTCCCAGCATTTTCTAGCTACCGCTTCCACTACATTCACAATTGACCATTGAGATGCCAACGAAGTATAGGAATCTTGATAACAAGCTCAAGCTATGCAGCAAAATTGCTATGCGTATTCGTTACACATTAAATTTATATACTATACATAATTCATATTTTTTCAAATAAAAAACACCCTTTATACAACTTATCTGGAGTGCTTGTAAAAAAATTACTTGTTGAAACATTTTTTTCACTAAATTGAGTATTTTTGTACAGATATTACTCAAATTTTATGATTACGTGTTTGAATGTATGGCTCTAATTTATGTAGTGCATTTTGGCTGACCCAAATTTCAACATTGTCCACTATTTCAACATTGCCCAGACTACATCTAATCTTGATAGCATCTTTTCAAGATGCTTTCATGTTCCTACTATGGCACTTAAAAAGTTTAACCCTGCAAACCAATCAGTACTATGGAAACATACAGTTTTGATAAATATACAACATACAAAAATGATGAACCAACCCATGTCCATTAAATAGCAAATGATCAAAAGTATAAGGCACAAATAGTAAAACTACAACCAAGACAATTTACTGAGAATATATTTCTAAGAGAGGTGTCTAACTTTGACAAGTACTGACTTGAAACTGTAAACAGCCGATAAGAGAATTTGGCAACTGACCTTGATTTTGACCTCATATTTCAAACCAGTTTTTTTTTTTGTTTTTTGTTTTTTTTTCTCAAACAGCCAGTACTGCAAATAGTATTAGAAGCAAGGGTGTGGATATTTTGACTAGCACATTGGATTTAGAATGTAATAGTCTGTTCCACAATTATTTATGTTTAGTTTGCCACATTCCAAAGTTAATAGCCTATGTCCCTAACTTCCACAAAACTAACAATGCTGGTCAAGTCATTTCAAATACAACACTGTCTGTATGAGTTCTATGGGGCAAAACTTCATGTTCTGCCGTGTTTAACTCTATGACAGCTGCTGGTTTTCCTGCATTTATATTAAGGGAGGGAAATATGCCTGTATTTCCTTGTTTTTTAGCCCTACTTTAACTTAGTTGATGTTAAAAGGACTGGGGAGTATAATAAGATCCCTCCTACTGTAGGTATGTGTCTAATATACACTGTACAGAAGTATATTTTGTGAGATATCCTAGTTAAATACTTTTAATAGGCAATACTGAAACTATATAGTAATAGGAGCAATACTTTATCCCAATAGCTGTCCCAATTGTGTTTTTGGGTTAAACAAAATTGTGGTTGCGGCCTTGATTGCAGTTTTTCATTTAAAATTACTATTAGTACAAAGCAATGCCTACTGATCAGACGTTTTAATTCTGTAATGTGCGCATTTATTAGAAGTGTGTTTGCCTCCTCTTCAAGAATATTTTAATGAGCAAAATATCCCACAAGCGCAATGATACCCCAAACATTATCTATTTACAACACTGGTTTGGGATAGTTGTTCTTCATTTTACCCAAGTAAATACTAGGTTACCTCAATGAAGACTGCAAAACTCAGAGACGGAAACCATTTGGGGTGTTGCTGCTTTCCCTGTACATAAGTGGTATGTGTGCTAGTTTAATCCTGCATAGATACAGGATGTGTGCAGTTAGGAATTAGTCAGTTGGTGTTGTGAAACTAGACTGCTTGACTGTTGCAGCAATCTCCTTTAAAAAAGAAGAATTCACAATTACAAAATTAATTTTTTTTGTCATTTAGAAACATTTTCAAAGAATGCGATAGTGAGATTAAAATAAAGAGGTACAGGGCTCCCGAGTGGCACATCCAGTAAAAGACGCTCTGTGTGAGTGCAGGATGCACCCTACAGCCTGGAGATTGTAGGCTCGAGTCATTGCCGACAGTGACCGGGGGTTCCTAGGTGACGGCGCACAATTGGCCGAGCGTCGACTGGGTATGGAGGGGTTAGGTCGGCGTTAGGGTTAGGGTTAGGGTTACGGTTAGGGTTAAATTTTTAAATGTGATTTTCCTTAAATTAATTATTGTATTACAATATATTACTGAAAAGTAACAAACCCCGCCCAGGGTGCCCAGTTTAAATGAATACTATCTTGTATAGAAGGGCAAACGTTGTTTTTCTCCACATTAATAAGACGGTGTTCACAATGCAGGTCAGATTTATCTAGGTCTTTACACCATAGTGTAAAAGACCCTATAACACTGTTAATGCTTTAGAACGTCCGGTTTAGGCACTTTTGAGTTTTTAAATGACATTTGTTAGTTTTTTCTAACATCCACAACAACATTATTACATATATAAAGACCTACTTTATGGAATCGCTAACAATTTAAATTTAAAACATTTATGTTTCATACCAAACCTAATTATACAGTGCAGCGGTTGTCTATATTAATTGCAAAAAAACTATGTTAAAATTCCGTTAAATTTGCAAAACAAACCCAGAAAACTATGGAAACTGGTTGTTTTTACACTAAAGCAGTCTTAACTAAGACATGTTCTACCTACAAGGCATTTCAGCAAAGATATAGACAATGTTGCTTCAAGCCTATACTAAGATAGGCTGAAAGAACTGAATCTATTTAGCCTAGAACAAAGAAGAAATAGAAGGGGGGAGGGGCATGATTTAAGTCTTTAAAATCTTAAAAGGAGTTTACATAGTCAACCCTAACCAATAACCAATTAAGCACTACATAAACCAGGACTATAGGATAGAGTTGGAAATTAAGTGGAGAAAGACTGAGGACAAAGGGAAGGAGACACTTTTCGCACAGAGAGTGATGAGGGTATAAACTGGGTTACTTAGTTGTGTTGTTGAGGCAGAATCACTGTGATCCAATTTGACAAAGTTTGACTGTAAGAGTAAAGGTTAGTAATCATTTTAGAATTTTTGGCCTAATAAAATGATATGCAAGGGGCAACACAATAAACATAAATCTACATTCCAGATTTTATCTTTCCTGTGCCAAAAGGGGTATTAGATGGAAGGCAATACTGGGAGTCACTTGCTTGTTTAAACAACTCTAATACTTGGTATATTAGATTGTAAGCCTTACATCATCTGTGACCATCTAAGGCTTATCAGATTCAAATTCAAAGCTTCAAAATATTATAATTAATTATACAAATAAGTCCCTTTTCTTTTGACTTAAATCATTTCAAGTTTTTTTTTTTTTTTTTTTTTTTTTTTTTTTTTTTTTTTAATTAAATATATTGGTTATTTGCTTATATCTGAAACCTGTGATATTCTGAGTATTGTCCCTTGGAGGGCACCCTGTTTGTTGCAGTCAGTTGCAAAGACAGTATATGCATATTTTATATGTACAAGAGATAGATGTTATAAGAACATAAGAACATAAGAAAGTTTACAAACGAGAGGAGGCCATTCGGCCCATCTTGCTCGTTTGGTTGTTAGTAGCTTATTGATCCCAAAATCTCATCAAGCAGCTTCTTGAAGGATCCCAGGGTGTCAGCTTCAACAACATTACTGGGGAGTTGATTCCAGACCCTCACAATTCTCTGTGTAAAAAAAGTGCCTCCTATTTTCTGTTCTGAATGCCCCTTTGTCTAATCTCCATTGATGACCCCTGGTCCTTGTTTCTTTTTTCAGGCTGAAAAAGTCCCTTGTGTCGACACTGTCAATACCTTTTAGAATTTTGAATGCTTGAATTAGGTCGCCACGTAGTCTTCTTTGTTGAAGACTGAACAGATTCAATTCTTTTAGCCTGTCTGCATATGACATGCCTTTTAAGCCCGGAATAATTCTGGTCGCTCTTCTTTGCACTCTTTCTAGAGCAGCAATATCTTTTTTATAGCGAGGTGACCAGGACTGCACACAATATTCAAGATGAGGTCTTACTAGTGCATTGTACAGTTTTAACATTACTTCCCTTGATTTAAATTCAACACTTTTCACAATGTATCCGAGCATCTTGTTAGCCTTTTTTATAGCTTCCCCACATTGTCTAGATGTGTACATAGTCAGTGTAGACTGATTCTTGTCTATTATATTGGTCTACTATATTGCAGTATTATGTGGAATGTGAATGTTGTCTCTATGAACTGAGGTTGTTTATATTGGAACAGACACCCATTACAATTGTATTTATGAAATTTCAAAGTATCAGTGTAACTGATTGTGATGAAGTGCCCGCCCCTGTGTGTATTTTCTGTTATATGTTGCGTGTGGTGTGTTAAATGTTGGTGTATAGTCATTGGTACACGGGATATAAACGGGTCTGTGTAACACGAGTGTTTAAAATGTATATTTGTATTTAGCCACAAGGATTGCACAGCACTTCATGTGCAAGTAAAATGTAATATGTGAGCACGGGGAATTGCACTTTATTAATTCACGTGCAGTTGTACTGTTGTACCGACTCCAATTGAATGATTAATTAACAGTCGAGTCTCAGTACAGCTGCATAAAAGCAACATGTTTTCACATACTCGGGGTTGTGTGTTCGGTGAGTGGAGAACGGGATTGGAGATGGAGTTAATAATTGTGTTAGGAATAATCATATTTAAAATATCTGCTCACCTTATTTTGTGTAGTGTTAGTCCGTTTTGTTTTTGTTTTGGCGAATGTGCCATGTCCTGTGTATTTTTGTTTGTTACAACCTTTTTATTTTCTGTTCTGTTTATTTATTAAATGCTGAGCGAAAGCATTCGCTCAGCTCCACCAAACTCCATCTCTCTCTTTGTTTATTTTCCTGCTTCTGGTCTGACTCTACCCACTCTGGCTGTCTTTGTGACAGTGATACATGTACATTTCTTAGCACCTGGATAAATATTTGGTTTTGTTTCTACAATAAATAGCACCAGATGTTTCATTTGCTATCTTTAAGGAATGTGCCATAAAAATTAATTTCAGTGCGACACTTCAGGGCTTTGACGTAAAAGGGAAGTAGATAAACAGTGGGCTGGATACTAAAGGTGAGGCTTGGTTGAGCAATACTATGACAATGTTCTTGATTAAAAGATAGGCAGTACTTTAAAGCACAAGAGGAAAAGGAATTTGCAGGTGGCTTTTCAAACCACTAAGTATAAATACATGACTAAATTAACCAATATAAACTGACAACTGTTTTAAATTAGAAGGTACCACCCAAGATTAGTAATAACTTTCTTCCCAAATCTTCCCCAAAAAGAAATTATTTTGGCAAAGCTTTATGAGTGATCCTACTTATTATTATACTTGTACAATATATTGTTAACTTACTTTGCAGGAAGTCGGCTTGTATATATATATAATTAAATAAAAACATAGTCCATACTTTGACTTTTAGTGCTACCAAAGAGAAAAGTATGAAACAGTAAAAGCATACATTTTGTTCAATAGGCAGGTTGACTTGCTCGTCAATTGCAGTCATAGATAAGATAGCATGTCCAAGGCTTGTCTAGTACAGTATTTGCTATTTGAATAAGATAATTACTAGAAAAAGATGCTATCTATCCTTCTATTTATCTATCTAATATTTGCTTTTGCAGTATCTGACATAATAAAATTAGGAGGCTATTAGGGTAAAACTCACCTATTAATGACAGAAAAGCTCTGTAGTCAGCCATCTCTTAATCTCAGAATTATCTCAATTCAACCTGTAGAGTTCACTTCTTGTTAGCGTAATTCTCCTGCAGACTGTTCTTCCGTTGAGGTGACTGAGCCTGTGGGCAGACAAAGGAATGTGTGTTCAGCTCTAGACCTGAATTTGTAGTAGGTATTCACAACCAGTCAAGCCGGATCTTTAGAGAAACTATGGGACGTCCTTAACATCCTCATACCGCCTACTGTAAAACAATCAAGCAGTCTTTGTAAAATATGTACAATTAGGGAAGGCTGATGTAACTGCCAAAATGTACCTGTGTGAAGGAATATCTAATGAATGTACTGTATGTCTGATCGTACTCTATTTTTAATGAACATTTTAAATCTGCTCGCATAATCCCTACATTTAATTGAATTTTGAACGCAATCACTATTAATAGTTTTCACTGTTTAACAGAGATAGGGACTGGTAATTAATGTACCTAGTTAACATTAAATTGTGTGTTGGCTTTGTGATATGGACTAAATCAAAATCAAAATCAATGAGCATTTGACTCCGGGCCAGATTATACTCAGCGGAAAGGCATAAAAGGACACAGCTACTCAAGTAAAATATAGCAGACAGTTACCCAGAAATATAATTTTACAACTGACTACAGTTCAGATTCCTGAAACTAGTTTCTATGTAATTGAACTTAATTTATCAGTGCAATAAAAATGTATTGTATGATGTATTCAAATTGGTGACTGGTATCTGTTTCCAGAGATGTAGAGGCTAGATATATTGATAAAGAAACAGTTAGGGTTGTGAGTGGTGAAGAGAGCTGTATAACATTGGATTTTATAGGTGGGAGTAAGCATAAATATTTCTTTCTTAAGGAGACACAGGGCAGCATTTAATATTCAAGGTAGTCAAATTCAAGCCAATTGACAATTAACCAGAACACAATGAAACCTGTTTATGTATTTATTTGACATTAGACATGATTTGGGGTTTTGCAGTCAACAAAGGTTCATAAGTGGCAGCGCTGTAGGAAAGGTTAATCACTTTCAGTGCTTTTCTGTCTTGCAATGTCTTCAGTGTGTGGGTCAACATGAGAAACATCAGTACTTTCATTCACCAGGACACACAGTATGTGACCGTAAAATATTCAGATAGAACACTTTCCTTAAGTTAAAACATCTGACTAAATATCCAGATTGGTTTTAAATTTTAAGTTGTGTTTCCATCTAATGGACAAGTTATTGTCGGTCTTCATTTAAGCAAATATTTTAACAAAGCAATGGTGTCCTGTATGATACCCCATTATTTAGACTTCTCTATGGGTGCAAAAAGGTTTCTCAGGTTCCTACTTTCTTGTTTCTTTCTCTGCTTTTGCTCCTGTGCTGCCAAGTCTCTTTTTAGCAGCTAGCTACTTATTGATCTTCCACTGATGGGTTGCAAATTTGTACTCATACTTTCGAGTGTCATAATGTGTAAAATCATAGATTTTAAGCTGCTCCACACACACTTCTGCAAACACTACACACTTTTAAATTGCTGTGTTATCCTTAATCCATCAAAAGAAACCTTATAGACTAAAATGTTTGCATATAATGACCTCTAGTGGTATATATCACCATTAACAAAATATGCAGGAATACACAAATAAAGGTTAGAATACAGATACTTCAAATGTTTAGTGTTATCTCAATGTTTAGCACCCCTTTTAATATATATATATATATATATATATAATATATATATATATATATATATATATATATATATATATATATATATATATATATATATATATATATGAGAAACAATACAGTAGGGATGTTTGACTACCTATTGAGCCTCGTTGCTGTGCAAGCAGACTTCAGTCCTAGCCTGAACACCATCTATCTTGAAACTGTCCAGAATCATGTTGTTGGTTTTCTGATGCTTTGTCAACTAATGTACAAAGCATTGAAATGACAAAAATACATGTACTTGTGACTTGAGTCCTCCAGCTGTGAAAAACATATGAAGGCACCACCTAGGCACCACTTAGCTTCAAATGGTTTCTTGTTTGTTAGATATTTTCGAATGCAAATCTTTACCAAACTCATCATTTATGGGGGAATTCCCCACCCTTATGTATGTACACTGCAGAAATTACCTTTGCTCAGGATTGCATAAAGGCTGGCTCAAAAGGTAAAATATGCTGGTGACTTTATTAAACATGCCAAATAATCAGAGAAAATAAATAAATAAATAGAAAAAAATTATTGTGAGGAAAAGCAGGTTGTTTGTTAGGGTGTAATGGAGATGGAGGTATTTTTATACAGTTATATATCATCATCAGAGCAAAAATAGATTGAACTATTGCCCTGACATCCTTACACCACCGGGCAATAGTCTCCGTCTGTCACGTGATTGGTTCACATCATTGTCAGTCCCGCCTCTTTTCAAAGGAACACCCTTCTCTCCTGCACTCACAACAAGAGAAAATAGCTGGACACCGATTCTGTGACTAAATAGAAAATTAATTACAAAACATACTACAAAAGAAAGATGCTCCAAACACTAAAATGGTGATTAAAATGTCACTGTTACTGCTTTCTGACTCAACGATGTAAACAAATACGACAGCCAGGATATAACGATAGGTTGCGGATGCAACCCCGGTTCCCTGAAAGAGAAAATAACCATTAACGTATGGGACATTGCCGTCAGGCAGTAGGGATTGGCTGAGCTTTATAGCAAAGCTGCCGATAGGCCTCTGTGCGAGCTGCCGTGTAAGCCCGCCCCCCTGGGAGCTTACTATATGCAGCGCGCAGAGACTCTCTTCCTCTTTTGCTCTTCGGGCCGAGAAGGCTTCCGGAGCGACCTCACAGGTTAATGGTTATTTTCTCTTTCAGGGAACCAGGGTTGCATCCGCAACCTATCGTTCCCTTTCAATTCGAAAATAACCATTAACGTATAGGAACAGTGTACCCAAGCTGTCGCGAGGGAGGATTCACAGCAGTAGGACAGACTTACGTCATAACGCAACTGTGTAGGCAATACATCTAGGCATATGCGGAGCTGCGCCTCAGTGTCTATGCTCACAATGACACCTGTCCTAAGGTGGGGTATCAGACACTATATTGTTATCCTGAGGTGCCATAGAGTGTAGTACAGATTCTCCAAATAATGGAGCAGAGGAATCCAGCACGTTTAATCTGTAAAACCTCATAAAGGTATGCGGTGTAGCCCAACTGGCTGCCGCGCAAATATCAGACACTGGCACCTCTCTAAAGAGGGCCCAGGACGTTGCCATACCCCTAGTAGAATGCGCCTTCAATTGCCCTGGCGGTGGAAGGCCTGCAGACTCATTGGCTAATTTAATAGCATCCACTATCCAGTGGGAAAGGCATTGTTTTGACAATGGCTGACCCATGGTCTTAGAACCATGGCATATGAACAGTTGTTCTGTTTGCCTCACGGTCTTTGTACGGTCAATATAACACCTCAATGCCCGCACAGGGCAGAGCATGTGTAACCGTCGTTCCTCTGGAGAGGAAAAGGGAGGAGGATGGAACGCCATCAACTCGACCGGCTGGTTCATATGGAACGGGGATATAACCTTTGGCAGAAAGGCTGGATTTGTACGCATGGAGACCTTAGTCTCCTGTGAAGCGAATACATGAAGGGTGCACTGACAGTGCATGTAATTCACTGACGCGTTTTGCTGACACTACCGACAGCAAAAACGCAGTTTTCGTAGACATGAGCTTCATATCCACTGAGTGGAGAGGCTCAAACGGTGCCTTGGTAAGGGCTTCTAGCACCACATCAAGGCTCCATGACGGTAAGTTGGTCAGTCTTGGAGGTCGCAAGTATCTTGCGCCTTTAAGGAACTGAGATGCCAAAAAATGGCAACCCGGTGATAATCCGTCAGTGCGTACATGGCAGACTGATATGGCGGCTAAATACACTTTAAGTGTAGAGGGAGAGTTCCCTTCATCTAACAGTTTCTGCAGAAACTGTAATATTACTGCCATAGGACAAGATATTGGGTCATGGCCCCCAGCCAGACACCAATCTTGGAACAACTGCCATTTGTACGTGTACTGCGACCTGGTAGAGGGCGCCCTGTGGCTCTGAATGGTCGAGATCACTGCTGTCAAAAGCCCTAAGGCTGACAGACGCTCTCGTTCAGGGGCCAAGCCCATAGTTGCATGAGCTTGGGGCTCGGGTGCCAAAGCCGACCTTCGGCCTGGGACAATAGGTCTGCTCGCAGGGGAAGCTCCCGCGGTTGACCATGCAGTAACTGCACCAAGCTCGGGAACCATACTCTCCGAGGCCACCGAGGAGCGATCAGAATCACTGTCACTCGCTCTACCCTGACCTTCTCTAAGAAGGCGGGGAGCATCGGAGTCGGTGGAAAAGCATATAGAAGGACTGGCGGCCAATCGTTAGCCAGTGCGTCGACTCCTAGGGGGCTGTCGGGATCCCTCACTAAGAACCATAGGGGGCAGTGCGTGGTCTCTCGCGAAGCGAAGAGATCTACCTGCACTCTGCCAAACCATTCCCAGATGCGCTCTACCACCTGAGGGTGGAGACACCATTCTCCTGCAAGAGGGCTTCCTCTGGATAGGAGGTCCGCTGCATAATTGACTCTGCCCGGTAGGTGAACCGCGCGCAGAGCGGTCAAGCACAGCTGTGTCCATAGCAACAGCAGTGTTACCATTCGGTGAAGGCGGGGGGACTGCAGGCCGCCCTGGCGGTTGATGTACGCCACAACCGTGGTGTTGTCCGACCGCACCAAGACGTGCTTGTCTAGAAGCACTGGCAAGAAGTGCCGGAGGGCGAGGTCCACTGCTCTGAGTTCCAGAGAGTTGATGTAGGCTGACCTCCAGGGTCCTGACCACACTCCGCGGGTCCCTGAACCATTCCAGACTGCTCCCCAACCTTGGTTGGAAGCGTCGGTCGTAACATCTTTCCTCCGGAAGAGGGGACCCAGGTGAACGCCCTGGCGGATGTTTGCAGGAACTTTCCACCAGCGTAGTGCTTCCCAGCAGGTTCGCAATACCGTCAACTTGCGGTGTTTGTCTCTCCGCGGATGTAACGCGAATGCATTGAACCAGGCCTGTAGAGGTCTCTGGTGTAATAAGCCCAAGGGAAGGGCTTGTGAGGCGGCAGCCATCAGCCCCAGCATGCGCTGACACAGCTCCATGCTGATTGTTTCTCTCAACCTGAACAGGGAGAGACACCGTTCTAGCGAGGCAACTCTTTGTGTCGACAGGGTCGCTTCCATGGACACTGAGTCCAGATGCAACCCCACGAACTCGGTCTGTTGGCTTGGCACGAGGCGGCTCTTCTCTGAATTGACCTTCAGACCCAGCAGCTGAAGATGGTTTGTAACCATCACTGTGTGCTGTGCCAACTGCTCCTTCGACTGCACGCAGACAAGCCAGTCGTCCAGATAGTTCAGCAGTCGGACACCTTAAGCCCGCAAAGGCGTACATTTTGAAAAGGTTCGAGGAGCTAGAGACAGACCGAAAGGGAGGACACAAAACTCGTACACCCTGCTCTGGAATGCGAAACGCAGATACTTCCTGTGACCTGGGCAGATGGGAACGTGAAAGTACGCATCTGTCAGGTCCATGGTGGTAAACCAGTCTCTGTGCCGGACTGACTGGATGATGTGGCTGTGTGTAACCATCCTGAACCATAACCACCATAGGTATCTGTTCAGTACTCGCAGATCTAAAATAGGGCAGAACCCGCCATCCTTTTTGGGCACTAGGAAGTATTTGGAATAGAATCCCTGGTCGATCAGAGCAGGGTCTGCTTGTTGAATGGCATGCTTCCTGAGCAGTGCCAGTATCTCTGCATTCAGAGCTGAGAACTGAATCGAGTCCTTTACTGCAGTTACAACCACCCCCCTGAAGGGGGGAGGCTTTAACCGGAACTGAAGGGTGTACCCGGTGGAAATGGTCTTGTGCACCCAGATGTCGTTGGCGCACTGTTGCCTGAACTGGAGCTGTGGAACAGTATAGGGGTGGGCTATTAGCTGCCTGGGTGTCTCAGGGCTGCTTTGGCTGCTCATGCTCACGAGGGGACTGGCCAGAGCCACAAGGACGTGACCTGCCACCTCTGCTAGGGGGGGGTGGTCGCGCCTACTGTTGTGGCGGTGCCTTGTGCTAGGGCTGTCCCTGGGGCCACTTCGGCTGGAACCGTTTGTTGGCCACATCTTGGCCATTTGCTGCGACACCTCTCGTGCTTTGACGGAGCGTTGTAGCATCTCCTCTACTACCGGACCAAACGTGTGTCCGGGAGTGATTGGAGCGTCCAGCAAGGGGGCCTTGTCAGGCTCCTGCACTCTCGCCTGCGAGAGCCAGAGCTGTCTTCTGGCCACTACCATTGAAGCAATGCTCCTGCCCTGAGCCCGTGCGTTGAGCTGGGCTAACCTTACCAGCAGCTGGCTGACCGCATCTAGCTCGCTTCTGAGGGCTGCAGAAGGGCACTCCGGAAGGTCTCTAATTAGTGCCGCCTGGTAGACTGTCAGTAGACTGGCTACGTTAGACAGTCTGACTGCCTCTGTGGCCGCAGAATACCCTTTCTTTAGGTGTATCTCTGTGGTCCTGCATTGTTTATTAGGACATGCTGGGTCCTTAGTAAGCCCAGACAGTGTTGGCGTTTTCACCAATGCGGCGAACGCAGCGTCCACCGGTGGAAAGGACGCTAGGCCAGCCTTGCTGGTCCCCTGCATAGTAAAGGCTGAAGCCTTGCGAGACATCGCAGGAGCAGATGCCGGAGCCCCCCAAGTAGACTGCACCTCTTTAACAAAGTCCGGGAATGCTGGAAGCATGCTGGACTGATGGGACTGGGCCGAAGGCGACTCAAACAGAGATCGCTGTGGAAGCTCTGTCTGGGGCCAATCAATACCCAAGTGGCGGGTTGCTCTGTCAACCACAGACCACATAGGGTCGTCAGTGTCCATTGGCTCGGGCTCAGAGTCCTGGTCACTGTCCCCTTCCAGGATGTCAGAAGCATCTATGGAGACGGCATCTATATCCCAGTCCTGCTGCGGCTGTATCGGAAGGGAAACGTCAGATAGAGGTTGTGGGGGGGCCACTGGTTGGCTGGAGATGGGTCTAGTGGGCTGCTCTGGGGCTCGAGGCACTGCAGTAGCCAGAGACATAAGCAGGGAATGCTGTCCCATCATGAACTGAGTCATCTTGGAGGTTAATTCCGCCACCTCAGACTTGTCCGAGTGCCACCTGTCTCGACAAGGGGAACAAGAGCATCCCCTACGACGAGACGACCTGGAGAGTGACCTAGACTCCCGACGAGGGCGTGCCCTAGAAGGGGAGTGGCTGCTATCCCGAGCGCGTCTGGTGGGGGACCTCTGACCAGCTGATATCTGGGATGCCGGGCTCGTGGAGAGCTGCAGTCTCCCTGGCAGCATCGCAGTGGACGACGGCGGGGCTGAGACAGTGTGGGAAGATCCTGGTGAAGGGGAGTGCCCACCCACTGACTTCTTGGCCCTTTGTCGAAGGGTACGTGTCTGAAAGACAGCACAGAGACTGCAAAAAGTCCTATCCGCCAGCGAGGATGCGGCTTGCTCCGGCCCGAGACAGGCAGCTTAGCCTAGCAGGACGTGCACCGGTGAAAGCCCGACATCTTGTGCGAGCATCAAGTCGAGAACGTCGAACAGCAAGCGGCAGCGCGCTGATACGTCGAGCGCGTGGCGTCGGAGCGCCGAGCGTCGAGCAGGTGGTGTCGAAGCGCCAAGTGTCGAGCATATAGTGTCGACGTCGAGCACCGAGTCCCAAGCGCGGAAGCGCTACACTGAGCGCTGAAGCGCTGACACCTCGCAGAGCGGAGACTCTGGTGCTGGTACAGTGTCTTATTTTATTTACCTAGTTGCTAATTGGAGTATGTGCTTGGTGGTCATCTTCTTTTTGGTGAAAAGGTTTTTTTTTTTTTTTTTTTTAATTATTCTGGAACGCTGCAGTGAGTGCTTGGTATACTGTAGAAGGGATTGTAGGGCAAGCCGTACAGCTGCCACGCGGTGGGGAACACACAGCAGTGGAAGATTCTAGAGGGCTGCAAAGCAGACTCCACACACACATACGGTCTAGCCAGGCGAGACCGACTGCAATATGCGTGTGGCAAAGCCAACGACGCGTGTCAAAATATATATATAAATCTGAAATAGAAATATATACAATCCAAAAACACACAGTATAATAATAATATTTATAATAATATTATAAATAATAGGAGAAGACGGAGACCACGAGGTTAAACAAAAACGCAATGCCGAAGCAAAGCGTGAAGGATATATATAAAGTAATATATAAAATATATAACACAATTATATAATCCAATAACCAATAATAAACGTACTGAAATAAACTCGGAGAAGGGGCCAAAACCAGCTTCTCAAGCCTAAGCTTTGTGAGTACAATCAGTACGAGCTCTAGTACCTACTGCTACCGATGCTGAAGACAAAAGAGGAAGAGAGTCTCTGCACGCGGGAGCAGGCTTACACGGCAGCTCGCACAAAGGCCTATCAGCAGCTTTGCTATAAAGCTCAGCCAATCCCTACTGCCTGACGGCAATGTCCCATATGTTAATGGTTATTTTCGAATTGAAAGGGAAACTGGATTATGCAGCAGTCAGCAAAAAACTTTTATAACTGCTTGTGAACAGGGTGGCTTTGCAGGGGTGATGTCAGACCAGAAATACAGACTCCAAACAATGAGGAATGGTGGTGAACCTGTGAAGCTATGGCATCCAGAGTTTTATTAAATAATAATAATAAACAAAATGATTTAAACAAAACAAAGGCCCGTTGGCCAAACAAACAGACAAAACAAACGTGGACGAACCCAACAAACAAGTACCGTGCTGGCACTTCCAGCATGCTGTAACAATTGTTATTGTACTCTCCTTCTCTCTCCCATTCTCCACTCACGAACACATAACCCCCCCACCCCCCCGAGTGAGTGAAAACATGCTGCTTTTATGCAGCTGTACCGAGACTCGATTGCTGATCAATCATTCAATTAGAGTCTCGGTATAACTGCACGTGAATTAATAAAAGTGCAATTCCCTGTGCTCACATGTTATTTTACCTGCACGTTAAGTGCTGTGCAATCCTTGTGCCTAAATACAAATGTACATTTTAAACACTTGTGCTTGTAACCCATAATTTTCCACTGTGGTTGAGTCTGCAGTACATATTTAATATATGAATCAGTCAAGAAAATAAGTAAGACTAGGTTGGATAGTAAATATAACTTTATATATTTTGTTTAAATATAACTGATATAGCATTACCTCTCCCCCCCCCCATAAATGTTATATATATATATATATATATATATATATATATATATATATATATATATATAATATATATATATATATATATATATATCAGGAGAGAGTTAGATTCCTCTCTGCCTAAAAACATGTGCAAATGCACATTGGTTTAATTTAATTAGATTTCTGTTAATTGTTTTATTGTTAATTATCCCCTGCACCTGGCTATCATTGTGAATTAGAGTCAGGCGCAGGGTATTTAAGGAAAGCAACCAGTGTGCTCAGGGATGCTGCGGTGAGGAAGGCCCAGCTGATGGTGCTTCAACCGTTATGTAAAAAAAGGCATGGTGTGAAAGCCTTTTTTGTGTTTTGTTAGCTGGTGTAACAGGTAAACAGCTTAACTGTCCTGTTGTATAGTTTAGGTTCTTGTTTAGTTAGGTGTTTGAATTTGTTTATTTTCTGTAATTAAAAGTGTGCGTCAGTACTGTTCCTTCCGCTCCTGTGTGTTGGGTTGTGTTTAAAGAAGGGAAAAGAACCTGAGCGAGCCTGTGTGGCGAGTCTCCAGTTCACTATATATATATATATATATATATATATATATATATATATAATAGTGTGGGACATTATGGGACATTCAGGTGCATTTCAGTTTAAGTACTTTTTATTATACGCAATAAAACTATTGTTGCATGTTTCAAAATGCACCGTAATTTCGGTAAGACAAGTTATATACCCAGCATATAAGGCAAGCAGCTGAATATAATACAGAACATTAGTAGACTCACTTGAGACTAATGAAACCTGAGTGATGTAATTTGTAGAAAAACTTATATATTTAAAAACTATATATATATCAGGGAGAGAGTTAGATTCCTCCCTGCCTAAAAACATGTGCAAATGCACATTGGTTTAATTTAATTAGATTTCTGTTAATTGTTTTATTGTTAATTATCCCCTGCACCTGGCTATCATTGTAAATTAGAGCCAGGTGCAGGGTATTTAAAGAAAGCAACCAGTGTGCTCAGGGCTGCTGCTGTGTGGAGGGCCCAGCTGATGGTGCTTTCAACCGTTATGTAAAAAAAGGTATGGTGTGAAAGCCTTTTTTGTGTTTTGTACCATGTCCAGTTGTCGAATTTTGACAGTACTGTGTATATCAATCCCAAGAACAAATTAATCCACAAACTTAACAATTTTTCTGTAATTAAGTGTGCGTCAGTATTCTGGTTCCTTCCGCGCCTGTGTGGTTGGTTGTGTTTAAAGAAGGGAAAGAACCTGAGCGAGCCTGTGTGGGCGAGTCTCCTCCAGACTATATCTATAATATATATATATATTATATAGATATATAGATATATATCACACCATAATGGGACATTAGGTGCATTTCAGTTTATGGGACATTCAGGTGCATTTCAGTTTAAGTACTTTTTATTATACGCAATAAAACTATTGTTGCATGTTTCAAAATGCACCGTAATTTCGGTAAGACAAGTTATATACCCAGCATATAAGGCAAGCAGCTGAATATAATACAGAACATTAGTAGACTCACTTGAGACTAATGAAACCTGAGTGATGTAATTTGTAGAAAAACTCTGCCTGTCTGTTTTTCATTCCAGCAAAATGGTCGATAACAGCATCATGCCCGCATGGATTTTTTTCTAGAGCCTTACAATCCTCTTTTCCACCGCAATAAGTGCAAGCAAGTAAAATTGCTTATGAAGGAAAAAAATTTACAACATTTTTTCTGCCATTCATTGCTCACTGTGCTACAACTAGCACACTGCAGTGCATATGGACTTCAAAAGAGAGCAACCGCACATGACCCATACACAGCCAAGTAACAGACACATCAAGATTAAATTTAATTAGGACTGGTGGAGTCTAGCCAAATTGATTATATTTGTATTGTGTTAGCCAATAGAAATACAGTAAAACTAGACAGCGGGTTATAGAATTGTATGGAATAAATGTAGATTCCCAGCCCATTTTGAGGCTACAAAAAAACTTTAAAAATGGGTGAAATTCAGATATATCAGCCAATAGCAATACAGTAGAACTTGGAATAGAATATGTAAGTTTGAAAATGTGTGAAACAGGCGCTAGAGGCTAAAGGGAAGCTACCCACGATACACGGTTAACACAGATCAGTACGGTTAATATGTTTTTACTGTTACTAAATTACACATAGGCTTAGCCTTCGCAGACTCTTATGACGAGCAGCCACTCAACGGGTATTATAGTTATGATTAAGACCATTTTTAAATCTATAACCATCTGTTGTACACCTTTTCATGGTCATGTGCCTTAAGGCATTTTACAAACATGAATATTACATACTACATCATTATCCTACATCTATGAAACCCACTGATATGCAATGACATTACATGATATGCACAGGTCCATGTCACATTTGTTATACATTTCGTACCAAGTTATTATCATCAAAGTAGAGAAGATATGTAATGATGCAGAAATCGGGCAGTTTTTAAATTGTTTCAGATTCTTGGTGATACACCTCCCTGCCGACCTGTGAGGGCACTGTGTAAAGGGGAGAGAGTGCCCTAGACTGGATGGCCGGACAATTCATTCCCAGGGTTAGGCGGAAGTTGGTCATCTAGAATGGGAGTGGAGCTCTGGTACACTAAATCATTGACCCAGAAGGGAAGTGATGTGGCAGCCATAAATTGGAGGAGCTGTTGCACTCATTAACCAAGGGGTCATGATTGATGGTACAAAAGAGGACAGAGCGAAGTGATCTGTTCCTTTGTATGGTTAAAGGTGAACTGGAAAGAGATCGGGATTTGTTATCGTGAGTGTTTGTTTGTTCTGTTCTGTCGTGTCTAAACAATTCAGTGTTTGTTATTATTAGACGGCTAAACATGATCTGGAAATGTCTCCAAAGGCCAGCACTTACCAGACATCACTGCACTTTGTTTCACAAAGACACCAATTATACCACAAGCACTTTAGTATGCACTGTGGACTTGTGTATGTGTTTTGTGTTTCGTGTGAGTGTTTAAAAACGGGTCTGTTTATCATTTCGGGACCAACCCGTGGATTATAATAACGCAATACACACCACTGTATTGCTTACCACCATTATTATTTACTATGTTTTTGTGTCATCAGACAATTGGATTTTAAATATAAACAACATTACACTTGGATTATCGTTGTCTGTCTGTTCATTAATCACTGCTGCATTGCTGCATCTGCACACAGTTAACCACTTTGCCACAGTTCTTTAAACTACAAAACCAGTTTTCTTAATTTTAAAGAAAAACACAAAGTGGTACTGGTTTCTCCACTGTTAACATTGTTACTGTTTTGTGTAATTGTTATACAGTGCTCCCTTGTTATTTCACTATTTGATAATTTGCAAATCTGGTTAATTCACAGTTAGTTCATACTACACACCCTGAATGTATCCCACATAAAAGCATAGCTAAATATCTCTCTGAGATCGTCTGGAGCAATCTACCGGCTTTGGACTGATAAATTCCTAAATTAAACCAAACCATGTGGTACTAAGACCTTTCAACTCTTCTGGTCCAATCATATAGAGAGAAGGTACATAGGTGGGCACAGCCATATTGAATAGTCATTTTGACACATGATTTGAATGGAATGAGGAAGTCTGTTGAGTCCTAGGCAGTTAAACATTTATCACAGACAGGTAAAGACAGTTATTGAGAAAAATAATAACTCTACTTCGGATCAATAGAACCAGAACCACTTAACATAATTGTGAACATTATAAAGGGAAAGGTGAAAAATATTTGAAGCCACTGACTTTTTAATGAGAGCTTTTTTAAATTATACTACTGTAAAAAACTCAATCTTTGCAATGATATGTGAAAGTATCTTGTTTTACACTCATTATTTAGATGCATTGACCCAGAAAACAACTTCTCAAACATATTGCTTCAGTCAGTCTGTTAAGTTTGGCGAAATAAAAGATAAACAACATTTGTCAATTTCATTAAACTGAACATCGAGTATTTGCTCTTAAAATGAGAGCGCCATATTTCACAGAAGCCATGCCTGTAAATAGTGTTTGGTTTCATTGTGGGGGCATTAATAAATATAATTATCTTGCATTTAAGTTATGCAGGGATGGGGTTAACTTCCAGTGAAGACACTGCCCAGCCTGGAAAGTATGGATTTTAAGGTTTTGTTTAGCCTTTATTTTGGCCACAATATCCTGTTTCTTTGCTTTGTTTATTTCGTATTTGTAAATAAACCTACACTTCCGCGCTTTAACTAAAGCTCTGTTTCTGATTCTCCCGCCTGCTGGGAACCTGCCTTGCCAGTGACGTTATCTTTTCATACCACATCAAAATATATTATTAAAAAGTTGAAAGTACAGATAAGCAAAGTTTTCTTAAGTACGTTTATTTTTAGGTTTGTTGAGTTCTTGGGTGTGTAAATGGCAGGGCATAGCTTCACAGAACAAAGCATTCCTATGCAATGTAAATAAGCTGACAATTTGTAACTGATGTCATGCAGTGTAGGTTCATGAGAAAATGATAGATGCTGTAATTAGTAGCATTCTGTGTACTGTGTATACTTATCCCTATCATTAAAATAGACCCTCATGAGCTGTATTCTGATATGTAGTGGTTTACAACATTATATGCTTTATTTACTTTGTTTGTTTTTGTAAATGTTGTATCTTTTTGTTAATGTTAGTTAATATATACTGTTTTCATAAAGTACACTCAATGTTCTCAGCTCTTAGTCAACAATATCAGTGAAACTGGCCGGTTTAAAGGCATTTTTTTTACGTTTCTAAATAGGTTACTACAAATCAACGAATCAATAACAAAGAACAAAAACATTTGTTAATATATAGTAGAAGAAATACCCACTAGAGTAAAGCATGAACAAACGTGTTAGTAAGGGGCATGGTGTCAGTATCTCTGACTGTTATTGAAAATACAAGTCAGAGAATACAATCACTGACTAAATCCATTAATGAATGTTATAAGCAACCCATCGCCAATAGCATACAAAGAATTTTAACATGGCAGATCCTTCAATGGTCCAAAGAATATGGTCAATTGAACTGGTAGTAGAAAATCACTATGCACTCAGCTAGATCAGCTATAGAAAGCTATTCACCCTTCACAATTCTCCCCACCAAAAAAACAAATAAATAAGCAAGACATGTGGCGGTGTTAACCCCCACCCCCATCACCACCACCCCATCACCACCCCTCACCATTGCCTGTCATCCAGGTCATGACTATCCCTCCCCACCAACTAATACGAATAGTGAACCAAAATACAGATATTTATTGTTTTATGCTATATTGCCAAACTAAAGGCAACACCAGACGCGATGCGATTTTTTCATCGGGCAAGATCACTTTCACAGCGACATGACCATACACATCTGAAGCGACACAGACACAATGCGACAGATTTGAAAACTGCCAGATCTATGAAACTATAAAAAATTGCTATTGATAAAACTATGTTAAAGACTGGTACATATTTGTCAGCATAAAGTGGAAATTATGAGTGTCTTCTCTGACTGTATTTCAACACAATAAATCATACATACCAGGTTTATCCAGTTCCTTCAAAATTGATATTATCTTTCAAATCTGTATCTTTCAAATTGCGATTATCTTTGTCATAAAGCTCTGGGTATTTTTCCACTTCAAGTATTTTTTTTCCTCTGTCATTTTGGATACTGCACCCCGCTAGACCATGTGCATTGAAGCTGTTCTTTGATTATTCATTCCTAGCTGTCATGTGACAAACTGCAAAAAATAGGATTCAATACTATTTATTTCATGTCATCTGTTGTGTCGCCTGTGGTTTGAAAGATACTTATTAAAGTATCAGTTCTATTCATTTTGTTGCATATTTTATAATCATATAATTTATTTATTTATTTATTTATTTATTTTTAAATCAAAGAATAGATTTGGGCATTGTTGTAAGGGAAAGGGAAAGGGCCGAATTCAGACAAATTGAGTTTTTATCTGATCCTCAGAGCCTCCCCCACTCGCAATCCAGAGAACAAGAGATGGCCAGTCTGGATGTGGAGGCAAAAACAAGATGACATCTTTCGGGCGAGATGGTACTTTCTCGAGTTAATATGCATACACAAGAGATAGCAAACTGACTCTAACTCAGCCAAGCGGAACAAAGAACACTGTTTGATCTCACAGAGACTGGTACACAATCACACACATACACACACACACACCACTTATCAAAGAGCAGACATAGAGTTTAGAGTTGCAACTGCACTGAGCAGGCAAATGAAAAGGGTGTTAACTTCTAGGGTATGTCAACCAGGTGCTGTACATTTCGCATTGGAGTGATGGTGGGTTAATATTAACATATACAATCCCTATTGGAGAGATGGAAAACGAGGCTGAGCCAACCCTATGCTACATAATGTGAATGTAAGTCTCAACAACCTGTCCCGTTAATTAGGGTCAGCAGCCTGGCCAGGTTAAAACTTAATTTCCCACAGTTCCTTGCAACCACCCTCTGTTCATCCTCTCTCCCCATTGGCTCATTCAAATACCCACTCCTCCAATCTCAGAGCTCCTAGAAGCCAGCACCTGTACTAAAGCTGATTGATTAGGCCTGAATGTTGACTCCTTTTCTTTGAGTCCATCATAACCTACAGCATTACAAACTTAAATCTCAGTGAATCCTTTAGCATTTTTAGATAATTCCAGTGCAGTCATTATTTTTTATTGTATCCTGCACTTTTTCTAAACTCTTAATTTTATTTTTTTAAGTTTAGCTGTTTTTCAAGGTCTGTTTAGTGTTTGTTGTTTTGTGTGTTCAGTCTCCATTTTTTCCTGATCTTTCTGATTTTTTACAAACAACTGTTCACCATTCAACTCCGCAGTACTGGACAGACTCATCATTTTCAAAGTACTCAATTTTTTCAACCTTCAACAATCACCATCATTACTGGACACTCTGCTGGACTTCCTTATCTGCTGGTGAGATCATTCCTTTTCTGATTGGATTCATTCTACTTTAATTTGATACTTTGTTTCCTGTATTTTTTGGTTTTGTTCTTTTGTTACTTTGTTTGGTTTTCAATTACATTGCTGCCCTGCTGGACTTGTTCGGCCTAAATTTCATGCACCATCCATTGCCATCCAGACTGTTATTAGGCTTCCAAGCAGACTGGCTGGAAGCCTATTGTTCTTCAAAAGATTATTATTATTATTATTATTATTATTATTATTATTATTATTATTATTATTATTATTTATTTTCTTTCCTTCTGCCGCAACGGTAAATCTTTAACAGCCCATAAAATGAAAACCATTGCAGGTAGAGACTTGCTGTTTGGAATATTGGTAGATACCTATGGGAAATTGACCCTGAAGCAAAATGAAGCACGTAGGTCACATGGTTTGGCAGCCATGTTTTGGTCATTTTCAAAACTTCTTCTCCAAAACCACTTATGCTAGAGCTCTGAAACTTGCTGTACATGTTTATGAATGGTCAACACTTTGAGGTCCTATGTTGGACGAGATCCAACATTCCGATTTTCCTTTTCCAGTCTGATGTCGGACCCTGTTCAATATCATCAAAAAGATGTAAAGCACAGGTCTCTAGTTGTTTTTTCTCTGGAAAAAGCTGAGAAAACCATTCAATGACCGAGTGAGACCGATAGGAGCTGAATGATACCGAATAAAAAGGTATGTTTGAGCAATAGAGCTAGCAGCTGCACCACAGTCACAAATAATGGAGATGGCTGCTTCCGCATCCAGCGCTCAAAGAATATCACGGACATTTGCAGAGCTTTTTGAGATGTTATAGTAGTAAAATAATGACTTGTCTCACATTATTGAGGTGTTTGGTGATAAAGCCAATGATCAGGAGAGGATTTATCAGTATGCACGTCTATAAAGAGGTATGTGAAAAATACAGCTAACAAGGGTTGGGGCTTGACTGGAGATGCAGTACTGATGTCGTTTTGCCATGCAATGAGTTTTAAACCTGTTTTACTCAAAAATATATATATTTTAAACAGTGCATGTGAAAATAAATTGGACCTGACGAGCCTGACAAGCGCTGGATAAATGGACTGCAAAGGGTTAAAAGTTATTCAAGTAAAAAGTTTTCTTCAATGGTGGTCATGTTTATGACATCAGAGGTCAAAAGTGAAAGCAGTCGATAACTCCTTATAGAATGCAGATAGGGCCACTGTTACAATGGAACACATATAGGAACCCATATGTGTTCTATCAAAAACATTAGTTGCCCGTGACCTTTAACCTCTCTTGATAGGATTATCTCTATTGTTATTTTTTATCGCCTACCAAGGACTTTAATAGCCCATGAAACAAAAACCTTTGTACGCAATTGCTCACGGTTTGGTATGGTGGTACATGACTATGGTTAGTTGACCCTGAAAAAAAATAGGTCACATGGTGCCTCAAATGGTGAGTTTTTCGTCAATCCAAGATGGCCGACATAGATGACTCTTGCTTATAACTCCTTAGAGAGTGCAGATAGGGTCATGGTTACTATGTAAGACCTATAGTAAGCCATATATGCTCCATGAAAATATCTCCATGCCAGTGATCTCTGACCTCTCCTAAAGTTCAAATGCAAAACTTGATTATAATCATTGATTATAAGATTGCAGATAGGACCATAGTTACTATGGAACACTTATAGCAACCCATGTTTGCTCTATAAAATAATTTTAGCATGTGACCTCTGACCTTTCCTAATGGTCAAATTGCTTGTTACTCATTAGATAGTGCAGAAAGGGCCATGTTTACTATGGAACACATATTCTAACACTTCGCTGGTGCCTTGGAAGCCTTATAGTTGTTGACAACTCTAGTTATTATTGTTACCATCTGTGATCATTTCATTCACCTTTATCTTTCTTTCTCTGTCTGCATGTGCATTGATTTGGTGTTCATGTGTGGGGGTTTATTTAAGGCCCATCGGACACTTCGGTGGAACGCTTTAATAAGACCCTTAAGAACATGTTGCGCAGGTTTATTCGTAGTGATGGGCGTTACTGGGACCAGGTGATTCCTCCCCTTCTCTTTGCGATCAGAGAGGTTCCCCAGGCTTCCACGGGGTTTTCACCATTCAAGCTGTTGCATAGGCAGAGACCCCGGGGCGTGCTCGATCTGGTCAGAGAGATGTGGGAGGAGCAGCAGGACAATTCGACCAATACCATCCGGTATGTGTTGGACCTGCACAAACGTTTTGAGTCTGTTGGGAAATGGGCGCATGACAATTTGCAGCAGGCACAGCACAGACAGGAGATACAATATAACTGAGGAGCCCGGTTGCGCACATTTCAGCCGGGGGATAAAGTACTTCTATTATTACCCAGTTCTGAGTCGAAACTCTTGGCTAAGTGACAAGGACCCTTTGAGGTTACACGCCAGGTTGGGAAGATGGACTATGAGATCTGCCAGCTGGAGCAATGGAGAGAGAAACATATTTATCATATCAACCTCTTAAAGCCTTGGTTGCAACCAGAGGCGTTGTTAGTGGTGCATGCAGATGACGTCACGGACCTGGGACCTGATCTTTCTGTGTTAGCAAGAAAAGGATCAGTACAGATTGCGGAGAATCTGACACCAACACAGAAATGTCAGGCTCACGGTCTGGTGGCGGAGTTTCCTGACGTGTTCTCTTCCATCCCGGAGCAGACTCGAGTAGCCCTTCATCACACTGATATTGAGCCGGGGGCGCTAGTTCGCCAGAGGCTGTACCGTATACCTGAACGTAAAAGACAGGTAATAAAAGCGGAAATTGACGAAATGCTGAGACTGGGGGTAATAGAAGAGTCCCAAAGTGTCTGGAACAGTCCAATCGTTTTAGTCAATAAGCCAGACGGGTCAACTCGATTTTGCATTGATTTCAGATGAATCAAAGAGAAATCGAAATTTGATGCTTATCCGATGCCCCGGGTAGATGAGTTGCTGGAGCGTCTAGGCACAGCTCATTTTATAATGACACTGGATTTAACGAAGGGGTACTGGCAGATACCCCTGACTCCAGAATCTAGAGAGAGGACGGTGTTTTCGACTCCCTTCGGGTTGTACCAATTTAGGACCATGCCCTTTGGGTTGCATGGAGCACCCGACACTTTCCAGCGGATGATGGATCGCATCTTGCGGCCCCATAAGCAGTACGCCACTGCTTACATAGATGATGTGGTTATCCACAGTGAGGATTGGCCGAGTCATCTGTGTAAGGTAGTGGCGGTGCTGCAATCCTTACGGGAGGCGGGGCTCACTGCTAACCCAAAGAAGTGTGCCTTTGGGAAGAGTGCGTCTGAGTATTTGGGGTATCGAGTTCGGGGACGGCCAGATCAGACCGCTGGTTGCTAAGGTGAAAGCCTTGGCTGACTGGTCGGTTCCTACAACAAAAACCCAGGCGCGCTCTTTTTTGGGACTAGCGGGTTATTATAGAAAATTCATCCCGAGCTTAGCTACACTTGCTACTCCCTTGACAGACCTCATCCGGAAGGCTGCCCCAAATACGGTTGAGTGGACGAGTCGTCAGAGTCGTGCCAGAGGGCCTTTCTTGCCTTGAAGCAGAGGCTGTGTAGTAAGCCAGTGCTATGCAGCCCAGATTTTGGTAAGAGGTTTACCCTGCAGATAGATGCGTCAGAGACAGGTCTTGGGGCAGTGTTGTCACAGGAGGTTTGGGGAAGCGAGCACCCAATCCTGTACATCAGCAGGAAGCTCCTTCCCAGCGAGAAAAATTATAGCACCATTGAGAAGGAGTGTCTCGCAGTAAAATGGGCAGTCGAGTCACTCTGGTACTACCTCCTGGGGCAACACTTCACCCTAGTTACAGATCATGCCCCTTTAGCATGGCTTCACTGGATGAAAGACAGCAACACCAGAATCACACGGTGGTACTTGGACTTACAGCCCTATGCCTTCAGGGTAGTCCACCAAGCAGGAAAGCTGCATCAAAACGCAAACTTTTACTCTCGGGAAGACATGGGGGTGTAGGATTTTCGAATGAACCGGTAGTGTCATTCTGATGGGAAGGATATGTAGCAGGGGAGATCTGTGCTTACTCTGCTGGCGTGTTCACAGTACTGCAGGAAGAGGGCAGCAGTCTTCCAACAACCGCCTGTGAGTCATGGCAGTGACACAGGGAGGTGGGAAAGTGGGTGTGTGGACTTTCCCCCTCTCTGAATGGCTGAGAGGCGATTCTTGGGAAATTGCTAGCCCTATAAAAAAATGCTCTTCTGTTTCCTCAGGTCTGCCTTTGTAGATGTGCTGTGTGTGTGGAAATGCTGGTCGAGGACGGAGAAACCAGCTGGGAGCAGCGAACAAGCCGGAAAGTGACAGCGGGGAACCCTTGGGCAGAACCCCAAAGTATTGTTTAGAGCAGGCAGGGAGCCGCTAGAGTAGGACGGTGATCCGGGTCGTGCGGGTAGCGACGATTGGGATAACGCTGCCGAGTGCAGCACCTTCTATTTGTAGTTTTATTACTGTTTTATTTTTCCTTGTTCTTTTCGCCTTCTGTTCTCTGCATTATTTTGAGCACCTGCGAGTGCGCCCGCAGTTAATTCAACTTACCAGCTTTGGTATTACCGTGGTGTTGTTTATCATTGTTGATAGGCAGCCCACGGACAACAGTGCCCTCTGCGGGTAAAACAGTGAAAGTGCCGAAAATAAAACTGGGCACCTGGGTGGTGTTCCAAGTACAACTGTTCTGTCTCATGTGCCAATGCATTATCCACCACCCTTCCACAGCATGTCTATAAAAATCTAAACTGGACCTTTAATTAATTGAAGAATCTGCATGCTCTGTAATGGGAAAATGATTCCCTGCATATATTGAATAAACCAAATTGATATTTGAAGAAAGGAATCTGTGCATTTCTTTGAATCTAGTTCACATCAAGAAACAACTATGAGATCTTCTTCAGGCATAGCTGTCTACTGAGAGATTAACAGCACAGCTGACTCAGAAACCACATACACCAATAACTGATTACTTCACAGGGAAAACAATTCAAACCTTCAAGAAGATCAGTCTACATTCTTGACTTTGATTTGTTTAATTTAACAAGAACCTGCTTTATTAAAAACTAAATAGTTTTTTTCACAGTGAACAATAGATATAGAGGATAAAACACCATGGTATGCATCCCGTTCAAGCCAATCAAATACAAAACTGAGAACCAACCCAATTCATGCTTAATTTATTTATTGAGGTGTCTATTTTATGTCTAGACTTAAAACACACCCATTTGCACAAACCTTTTAGCTTTGGGCAACAATGCATACCAGACTCAAGTGACAAAATACAATTTATGATAATTGCCATCTAATGAATGTTCACATCTTGCATTAAATTAGCTTGAGGGATATTAGCCCAGTAACTACTGCAGAAAAACAATTTATAAAAAATCTCAAATGGGTCATCAGTTTTAGGTTCATTAAACTTTTTGAGGGTAAATTTTCTCAATATTACACACTGGAGAACTCAATCAATAGGAAAAATGGGAAAGCATGACTGGGACTATGTGTTAAAGAACAGTTGCCCTCTGACATCATTCAATAATAATAATAAAAAAAAAAAAAAAAAAAAAAACATTGCTGTGACATCATTTAATAAAACATTAATGATAGGCAGGCTGGTTTTCCTGGCCAGAATGCGGTACGGAAAGTTCAGACATGTGTGGGTACAAGAACAGAACACATGTGTAGTCAAATGCTTCAGACCAGACATGGATTGTGGTTACAAGAACAGAAGAATTCTATCTTAGTAGTCAAATGCTTCAGACCAGACATCACCTTGTTCCACAGTTCCATTCTATAACATACATGTCACAGAGCCAGGTATTTCTATTATTTAGCCCACTAGTTAATCTATGTTGTCTACACAGCTCTCTGTTGAAAATGTCTTAGTTGCAAGATGGCAGCGTACAACCCAGTTAGTAGCTCAACATAACTATATACTTTGCTTAAAGTTACAGCAACCAGTTACAAAAGGAGCATTACACTACATTTCCTGGAGTTTTCACATTACAATGAAAACACTTGACCGTTGAAAATGTGACTTCACTAGTTACATGCACCTGTGAATGTGAATGTTGATTTGGAGAAAATTAGCTATTTTTTGAAAATCACTTTCAATAATCTATTGGAAAAGTTCATAATCCTATAATTAAGTTAAAGGGAATGTGTAGGTATAATATTAAGAAAAAGGGATTATGATAGAAAATAAATATATTTTATTGACATTACTTTTAGAGAAAGGGTAGTGTTGTAACAATTTGTGTGAAAACAAGCAGTTTCCACTTTGGAGGGGAATGAGAATGGGTCCTACAACTATGTGAGAATTTCTTATTCAATTGGTTTTTAGGCTACCTCCGAGATGTAATGATCTAAAGTAGCACTTATTGAAGTAAGCACACCTAACTCTAGTGTTCATTTCAGCCATTAATACATTCATCCAATTATTAAACTTCTTTGCTCATTAAAAGCACGGGAAAGCAGTATTGTGATGTCAACCTCAGAACAAGCAACAAATAACACAGCCAGAGTAGCCTAGGGTTTATCTTACATGTTAAAAGTATCTTAAAGAATAGGCATGTATACAATATTAAAGCACTGACACAGCTGTGTTGTAGATTCATTTTATAAAAAGCGTGATTCAGCCTGATCTTGGGTCAATATATATGGACATCACGAAAGATCAGACATCAGTACGAATAGCCTATACAAAATTAAAACCCTTAGCAGTAAATTACTACACTGCATTAGTCATGTATGCTACCACAGGTTATAGACGACTAGTAAGTGAGGCTGTGAAAGGGTGGTGGGTAATTCACTGACTCAGGAGACAGACAGGTGAACTTGACAACACCGCACAGGTGCCCAGTTTTATTTCAGGGCGCTTTGGGTTTCTTTAGCCCGCAGAAGGCGCTGTTGGTCCGTGGTCTGCTTACCAACTATGGTAAACAGAACCACGGGAATACCAAGCAATGGTAAACAGTCCAGGCGCACTCGCAGGTGCTTCAAAACAATAATGCAAAAATCAAAGGCACAAAGAAACACGGAAAATAAAACAGTAACAAAACTACAAAGAAAAGGTGCTGCACTTTGCAGCGATATCCCGGTCGCCGCTGCCTGTGCGACCCAGATCACCGACCTATGCTGCCAGCTAACTAGCCTGCTTGGCTACAATATTCCAGGGTCTGCCCAAGGGTTCCCCGCCCTCACTGTCTCGCTCTGAAACCCTCAGTCTCGTTCTCTCCCGACTGGTTCTCGGTCCTGGACCAGCGCTTCCGCATTCTCGGCGCATTTAAAAGGGGAGACCTGTGGAAACAACAGAGCGTTAACTTATAGGGCTAACAATCTCCCCAGGACTCGCCTCTCAGCCATTCAGAAAGGGTGAAAGTCCACACACTCACTTTCCCACCTCCCCGTGTCACTGCCATGACTCACAGGCAGTTGTTGGACGACTGCCGCCTTCTTCCTGGCACACCGTGAACACGCCAGCAGAGTTAGCACAGATCTTCCCCTGCATTAGGACATAATAGACATTAGGAATTATTCTAATCACAACCTTGTTTTATTTATTATTAATACGTACAGTGTAGTTTAAAAAAAAAGACTTAAAAAAACTGTGTAGTGTGATGTCTTAAACAAGCCACATGTTAACATGTATTCATCAGTAGAGTCTGTAGCAAACAAAACAAAATTCAGCGAACTTTTCATTAATACAGATTTCAAGGGACCATTAAAAAATGGCTTTAGGGACTGAGCTATTTCAGCCTGTCTTTTTTTTTTTTTTTTTACTACTGTGCTACAACTCTTTAACTATAAAGGTTACAGGTACATGGCATACATGAAATGAATATGCACACACTAGGCTTTCATAAAAAAAAAAAATGAAATAGTCTGAATCTCACCCTGTTCAACACAGATAACAAAAACCACAGAAAAAGACAAAAAACTAAACAAAAAATCATTATTTAGTGTTGGTAAAACAATATTTTAGCATGGCCAGCTCAAATCAAACAGTGCACAATGAAACTTCAACTTGAACAAATTAAAAAATAAAGGAATTATGGTCATATATACAAAAGAAAACAAAAAGAAAAAAGAAAGAAAGAACAATCAAATTCTTTGTCCCAATCACCCTAATCATGTGGCACAAAATGGGGCTGTTCAGTGTGGCTTAAATAGCCAGGGCAACATAACAGTATTACCAAAACCCTGGTTCCCTGAAAGAGAATGACAACCATTACCGAATGGGAAGAGCCATGTCTGACTGTCAATCACTGAGCATATATAAAAAAATCTGCCCTATCAGGGCCTTGCTGTGAAGAGGAAGTCCCTACCCCCTCCTGCTCAAAAGGGTCATCCTCACAGTAGCATATCGCCATTTTCTTTCGAAATCAGAGGGCAGCTGGGGACACAACCTAAAAGGGTAGTGGTTGTCATTCTCTTTCAGGGAACCAGGGTGTGGCAGGAAATGACGTTGCAGTGACGTCAGGCCAGAAGAAGAACGAACAACAAAAGGTAACTGCAGTTCACAGGCGCGGCATGCGCCGTTTATTAAATACAAAAAAATTAATTAAATATTTAAACAAAAATAAACACTGCTCACAGAGCATAAAAATAAAAGATTTAAACAAAAATAATCACAAACACTAACATAACACTTATGGTCCGGTTGGGCAGTAGCCTTCATGGATCCTTTGAAGTTTCAGTTTCGTTTTTAGTTTTTTTCTCTCCTCTCGCTCTCCTGTTCTCTACTTCCGAACACGCACCCGGAGTGCAGAGAGCTGCAGGTATTTATGCAGGTGACCACCCCCTGATTAGCAAGAAATTAATCACTTAATTAATTTGGGTGATGGCCACCTTCTGCACAAGTTTTTAATGTGGATGGGGCTTCCCATCCACGCTGCAAAACAATACAAAAACAATAACAAAACAAAACGCACAGCCACGGCGTTATATATACAAATATAAAACAATATAAAACAATAAACAAAACACACATCAACGGCGTATATATATATATATATATATATATATATATATATATATATATATATATATATATATATATATATATATATATATATACACACACACACACAAATAAAATACAATACAATAAATCATAAAACAAACAAATACAAAATAACACAGGGGCAGAGGGTGAAACCCTGTTCTAGAAATAAACAAATACGTTTAAGCAGGACTTTCCTACCCCCTGCTACATAGGTTTATGGTAATAACCTAACGTTCCCTTTCAATGGAATGAAAACCATTACCGAATGGGAAGCTGTACCAAAGCTGTCGTGGCTCCAGATTACCGACAGTACAGTCCACATGACGCCTAAGGGCATGCCACCTGCAACACTCTAGAGCCCAGGGAGGGTCTCGGTCAGTTTGCAACATCAAGGGCGTGCAAATGTCTGACTACCTGTCCATGTAGCAGCATTGTAAACCTCATGCAAGAAGGCGCCAAGAAGGAAAGCCCATGAAGTTGCCTGGCCCCTGGTAGAATGGGCCGTAATGTCCCACAGCAAGGGGGAGTCCATCTGTTCATACGCCAAGCGTGTAGCATCTGCCACCCAGTGTGCTAGACATTGCTTCGATAGGGCCTGACCTCTGCAGTGGGACCCATAGCAGACAAACAGCTGGTTGGACTGTCTCCAGGACGCCGTCCTATCCAGGTAACAGCACAGAGCCTGAACTGGGCAAAGCATGTGCTGTCTACGGTCCTCCTCTAACTCGTGCGGGGAGGTCTGAAAGTTTCCAAAACCACTGGTTGGTTAATATGGAATGATGATACCACCTTTGGCAAAAAGGTTGGATTTGTTCTTATTGTTACCTACGAGTCATTTCCAGTGAAAGCCATACATGTGTCATCAATGGACAGCACATGAAGCTCACTTACTCGTCTGGCAGACGTAATGGCTTTTAAAAACGCCACCTTCAGGGAAACAGGGCGCAGTTCTGCTGACTCCATGGGCTCAAATGGGGGACCCGTTAGGACCCACAGTACCAGTTCTAGATCCCACTTGGGGACTATACTTTTCATGGGAGGACGAAGCCTCCAAGCCCTTTAAGAAATTGCACTGCCAAGAAATGTGCCCCAGGGGACTGTGGCAGAGTGTCCCGCCCCTTTGTGTTTTGTGTTGTATGTAGTGTGTTAATGTTGGTGTTTATGTATAAAATACACAGGATACAAAGATGGGTTATGAGCACAAGTGTAATAAAGTGTAATTTGTATTTAGGCACGAGGATTGCACAGCACTTCATGTGCAGGTAAAATGTAATAATATGTGAGCACGGGGAATTGCACTTCATTAACTCACATGCAGTTGTACCGGACTCCAATTGAATGATTGATTAGCAATCGAGTCTTGGTACAGTTGTATAAAAGCAGCATGTTTTCACTCACTCAGGGTTGTGTTCGTAAGTGGAGAATGGAGAGAGAAGGAGAGTACAAATGCTACAGCGTGCTGGAAGCACCAGCACGGTACTTGTTTGTTGGGTTCATCCACGTTTGTTTTGTCTTGGGCTTGGGAGTGGGCGGGTCTTTCTTAGGCCCCGGCCTCGGTCTCCAGTTTGAGAACTGGTTACACTTGACTGGCGGTGGTCCCTTGCCGCCGGCTCTTCCTCTGTCTGCTTGTCTGTTCTGGGGTGGAGGGCGGAATTCATGCCCTGTTGCCCTGTAGGCTGTGAAGGCCACCTTGGGCGCTGGCAGTAAGCCAGAAGGCATTAAAATTTGGAGGCGACCTCCATAGCCTTGTGGGACCTGTCAAGGCTCACATCAGTGGTCACCCCAAACGTCTGCCCCGGTGTAATGGGGGCATCCAGAAACGCCACCTTCTCGGTCTCCACGGCCTTAGCTTGCGTCAGCCACAAATGCCGGTGAGCGGCCACCAGCACCACCAGAGACCTCCTTGATGCCTTACCCATCTCCCCCATTAAGTCAGTCATCGCCTTTGCAACTCCCCTATGTCTGCTTCTGTCGCCCTTTCCTGTAGCCTCTCTGCCAACTGGGTCTGATAGAGCACCAGTATTGCCATGGCGTTCGCTGCTCCCTCTGACAGCGCTGCCAAAGCGTATGCCTTTTTTAGCATCGCATCCGTTGACTTGCAAGGCTTGGACTGGCAGGTCCGGTCTTTATCCCATCTGGTGAATGTGGAACCTTGCACTAGTACCGTGACCGTGTCTCCAATAGTGGGAAATGTGCCTAGTCCTGCTTCTTGGGCTCCTGCAGTGTGCAGCAGGGACTCTGCTGTTCTGACGCTGGGTTGCTCCACGAGGAGCACACCATTTCCAGGAAATCCTGGCACAAGGAGAGGGCCTGCTGTGGGTGCCCTTTTTGTTTTAAAAAACAGTTCCCCTTTAACTCCTGTTCTGCTGGCCAGGGAATATCCGTGGCAGCAACTGCATGTTGCATAATGGCCCTGAACTCTTCCCTCTGCGACACATGCGGCAGGGGAGGTAAGGAGCCCCCCGCTGTGGCTTGCCCGATGGATGTACCTGGTTTAGACACATCTGACCTTGACACTGTGAAGGACAGCTCACCTGAGCTAGGAGGTCTAGGTTATGGGGAAGGGGAGCGAGACTGGGGAAGTTGGGGCTGCCCGGTGGTACGGGGCAGTCTACCCTGAGCTTTGAGTAGGGTACACTGAGCTTTGAGTAGCTCCAGAAAGTGCCACTCAGCCAAGCTTGGGCACCTCTGAGGAGACTCCGACGGGGATCATCTGCACCTGCGTGGTGATCGTCTGTCCCCTGGTGAACACCCCCTCGAGTGGTACCGCCTCATCGGTGACCATCCTGCTTCTCCTGAGAGGTGCCTACCTCTGCATCAGTGGTGGAGAAGGGGAGGGTGACCCAGGTGTGCAGGGGAGCTTCCTGGTCACTCCTGGTCAGGGCCAGGGGGGGGGGGGGGGGGGGGGGGGGGATCCTATATGACCTTTGCAAAGGGCCCTGGACCACAGATCTCATTTTCCCTTGGCTCGGGGAGAGAGACTCCATTGAGTCTGCTCTCCTGCACTTAGTTCTTTTGGAGAACTTCCTGCATGGAGAGCAGTCCAACTCACCCACCAGTGCTTTGGTCGCATGGTTTGGCCCCAATGATCTGGCGCAGGACGAGTGCTCGTCCTGTCTGGGCAGCTTCGCCGTGCACTGGTCGCACTGGTCACACCCAGCGGAGGACCCAGTGGAGCGCACTGACATGGTGCGGGGAGCAGGTGGAGCTGGCTGTCGATCAGTGCCGAGTGTAACGGAATTTGCGCAGAGGAAGTGCGGTTGGTGCTGAGTTATCGGCGGCGAGTCAATTGGTGCTGAGGGGGACTGCAGTCGGTGCCGAGTTATCAGCGCGGAGGTCGATGCCGAGGGATAGCGTGATCGGTGCAGAGTAGCTGGTGCCGAGTCAATTGGTGCTGATGGGGAGCGCGTTGGTGCTGAGCTGTAGTCAGCGCCGAAGATTATCTCACCGGTGCGGAGTCAATCGGGGCCGGGTTAGGCACTCGAAGGGTGTTGCAAGCCTGTGCCGAATAATCGGCGTTGGAGTTGGCACCGAAGATAAGTGTGGTTGATGCTGGGCTGATGTAGCCGAGTCAATCAGCGTCAGCACCAAGGGCGAGCGTTGCCACGCTAGGAAAACCCGAGGCTTGAGAGGGGTGCGTAGGCCCGTGTGGTCACCCTACAGCACCACAACAGCTCAAACACGGTGTGAAAAACAACTACACGAGGTAGTGCTAAGGAGAGTAATGGCCACTTGCCAATCTCAAAGAGGGGCCGAAACAAGCTCTAGTCAGTAAACTGACCCAAGAATAAGGCAGGAGCACTCTCTAGCAACCGTGTATATTTTAAATTTGCAGGTAGAACCAACAAATTCAGCCACTTTTGGACAAGAAAGCATGAGGAAATCTGCGATCTTTCGGTGAAGTGAGAGAGAAAATGGCGATATGCTACTGTGAGGATGACCCTCTTGAGCAGGAGGGGGGAGGGACTTCCTCCTCACAGCAGGGCCCTGATAGCTCAGCTTTTTTATATATGCTCAGCATTGACGGTCAGAGAGGGCTCTTTCCCATTTGGTAATGGTTGTCATTCCATTGAAAGGGAACGCTAAACAGCTGTGGTCTCGTACATCTGATCCACAAACAGAAAAAATAGGTCCTTGTCATTTCTCTTATTGTGTAAAGATTTTGTGTGAAAATGTTTGTTTACTGCACTGAGATAGATCTGTTTTTCGCAAAACAGCAGCATTCCAAAACACTTTCATTCAAGCCTATCTCCTAATATGGTCATCTACCGGTAATACACAAGTAAGAACTCGTAGGAATCTCCTCTTTCCAGTGACATATCGCAAGCAGGGCTGTCTCTCACAGTGCCTGAGTAAAAAGAGTTATAGGGCCAGGTCTTCGGCCAAACCGTAAAAGGTTAAAAGTACTGTGCATTTTGTTGAATATACAGTAAACTATTAAAACTTATACATTGCAAATGAACTGCACTTGAAATATACTTGTCCCATTCTTATCAAACGGGCATTATTAAACTGCAAAAGCAAGGTGTCCTCAGCATCAGGGTATTGAGCAAATCGGAATTGCTGATGATTTGCATCCACAGTTTGCTGTTCATAGGCCTTTTGTTGCAAGGAAACATATGAAATCCGTTCCTTATGTTCGTGAGATTTCAGCAGTGAAGATCCTGTTTGTTACATAACCTCACGCAACCTTCTACTATAAATAAAGCCAATAACAAGTAATTCTTTATTAACAACTGAGATATTTTATTCAACATTGCAAATTATTGCCATTTGACTCATAAAAGATGATAGTGATTTATAGTTGAGTTATAAGCATGGTTATAAAAAATACTGACTCTACTATAAATTTGCAAAGCACGGAAATATAGATTTTTATGCTTTTGTTATCTTCGTGTTTGGTCAACGGGTAGCTGGTTGCTTTAAAACTAGACTTTTTGGTCCCTTAGCAAAAAGATGCAATAGCTTGTCCACGAATTTGTTCAAAAGAAATACAGGGTTTAACAAGAGCTTGCTGCAAGATTTACATAAAGAAGTTCCAGAACGTTACAAAAATGCTCGGGTGGATTATCATCTACTGTGAGATTTGTTGAACTTGAACGGTATACATATGTGTGTGTGTGTGTGTGTGTGTGTGTGTGTGTGTGTGTGTGTGTGTGTGTGTGTGTGCGAGGAAGAGTAAAAGCGGTAGTTATGAAATTGTGGGTAATCGGGATATGCAAATGTAAGCGTTACAAGAACCAATCAAATCACGTTTTGCCCTGAGAGTAAGAAAATTAAAGTAGCTTTTTTTGTTAGGGAGAGTAAAGGTGGTAGCTATAGAATTATGGGTAATTGGGATATGCAAATATAATAATACAGTGGGCAGAACGGGGCTTGATCATGTTGTCCCGAGGACAGTGTGTGCGAATCGTGAATACAGCAGTTTTAAAATCAATGTAAGATTATCCCAGTAATTATGAATTGAAAAATAAATATATTTTTAATAAAACTTTTTGTACACTACATGTCTGTGTTACAATATTTAAGTATGTTTGAGTAGTTTTATGTTTTCAGAGGTCTAAAGTCACTGCATATTGCAAAAGACAATGAAACCTGTAATAGTTGTAATAATAATTTCTCAAAATATTATATAAATCTCACAAAATCTAATTCTTTAAATTGTACAATTCACCTAGATTACATTCAGAACCAAAAAGATAATATTTTACTGTATAATAGTTTAAAATAAACTTAATACCCTTTAATCTTTCTGAATTCCTGTTTTCACATTATTCTGACAGTTGGAAAATTAATATATATAATATATATATAAATTCTTTAGGCTGTTTTTTTGAAAACAACAACAAATACCTTTCTCTCAAAATGTACATAATTGGTTAGTACTATGTGTCTGGAAGACATACCCGTGAATTATTATCCTATCAAGTGGGGTTTGGAAGATATGTGGGTTAGATTAAGTGACAGGTATTCAGGTTTGTCAAAGTTTAACTCATTCTCTGCTGTCTGAAATAATGGCAACAGTACAGATTTGCTGTGACAGACATAGTGAACCAGTGTGGTGACCCTTTACCTTCCAGGATGTAGCCTGTCCCTCACAGAGCCGGTTTCCTGGTTTCTCTAGACTAGTCTGCTGATTGTTGAAGCAGAACATCTCATTCTCCGGGCAACTTCTCTCACAGACAGGCCACCTTCAATCATGTTGATAGCAACCAGGCAATCTTTATTACTCAAGCGGGGCATGGTCGTATTGTTCGCTGTTTTTGCATTAATTCAAATCATGTCTTTTCAAATGGCTATTTATACAGATTCTTAATCAACTCATTTTCTCAACTCACATACCACACACTGAGCACCTAGTGTTTTTATGAAATCACATGACTTGAGCTCAGTATTTTGTTATCCCAAGGAACAATACTACTCAAACAATGAACAAACCTATCTGCTCACTATTTAAAATGTAAATAACATACATACTCATGGCTCACTCGATGACTACATTTTACAAAAGTAATACGTAGTCAGTCATTATATATATATATATATATATATATATATATATATATATATATATATATATACCAGGTTTAACAATGTAAAAAAACAAGTTAGAAAAATGCAACAGCAGTTTAAAGTGGTGATATCAAACACAAAAGCCCAAGTTAGGAGAAGCAATTGGGGCAACCTTGTCAAACATCAAGCAAATAGGCACAATTGGAAAGGTGCTGGGGCCCAACATTCACACAATTGTTGCTTCTAACTTGGCTTCAATCAATTAACACTAGAAGGACCGTAGATATACTCATACCTAGAAGCCCCACGTATTTATTTTACAAATCAAAACAGGCAAATGCAAATAAATAAACATCTGAATAGTCATCGGTTTACAACATACGGTACATAGTTATAAAACTGAAATGATAGCAATCGGTTTATTTCAACAACTACCCAATGTGCAGCGTGCTAAGGACATGTGCTTTTCAAGGACGTCATATTGCAAGTTTAAACCACAGTATTTTTTTTTCTTCGATAGGTGCTGTTTTAAAACATAAATACATTGTTTAATATAAATGGTGTGGATATCAAACTGCTTGAGAATCTAGTTTTCTGTTGATGTTGACCAACATGTGAATTCACATGATTGGTAGATGTCCAGTTATTTAGCTTTTCTGTTTGAATAGTCGCTCATCACTCTTAAAAAATGTTAACTGAAGAGGAAGAATAATAAGAATACATTGGGTATAACAGATATTTACGTTTTTATCACATTTGATGTAAGCAAGTTTCAGACTTTTGGTGCTGGTACAGATGGTAATTCTAAGTGATTTAGTTTTGCCGCTGCAACATGGTGAAAACAGCAAACCTGTTGGAGCTGTATAGAGACTCACTGTAGTTTCAAACAAGTTTTTCTAACTTGTATGAGGAACTACCATTCTTCTCAATATATATGTATAATGTTTATATATATATATATATATATATATATATATATATATATATATATATATATATATATATATATATATATATATACACAGTCAAAAATGTTTAGCAAATAATGGATATCATGGAATGTGTTTTTTTTTTTGTGTGTAACGCTTATGTCTGGGTTTATGTTTTTTTTCTCCTGCTTTTTTTAAATTACATTTTTATGGTGGCCAAATGAGGCAGGCTGCACTTGCGGTGCTTCAACACAAACTAAAAACGTATTGTAAACCCAGTTTAAGAAGGCTGTAGGGTATCAGTAGTTGCTCAAGGCCAAATTGGAACTCAGACAGAAATATTTAAATATACCTTCCCAGATTTTGATATTAATCATGTTATTTGCATTTGGAAGGTGACTTTCTCTGGCTAAAAGAAAACTACAAGGAAACCCACACTACCCAAAAGGTACTACCAAAACAACCTGAGAAAAAGGTGAGACTTATTTGTATTTTTCCATGGGAACCCTGCTATTGTTTCTACTAGTGTTGTACAGTAACATTAACAGTTTTATTTTCCTTTCATTAAAGATGGTGCCAAATGCACTTCTGTGTAAAAATATTGCTACATCTAGCCCAGTGTATAATATTTAGCAAGTCCTGCCCTTTATGTGCTTATTATCATTGACGTACTGTACATAACTAATATTGTCTTCATGTTTATCTATACACTTTAGATCTACATACAGTATATGTCTGTAATAAATATAATACAATCACAATTACCTCAGCTTTAATCACTGAGCATTTTAAGCTATTGACGTCTATATTTCAAAGTAATCCTTTGTTTGTTCCTATTAGTTTAAACAGATATATACAATGATAACATTTAAAATCAAACAGTGCTGCTAGGGACAGTTTTGATTGACTATGTCACATACCATGGATGGTAGGTAATACTTCTAAATGCAGTTATCAGTAGATATGTTGTGTTTTAGGAATGCATCAACAACATTCATAAGCTGTCTTCTGGTTTGAACAAGTAGATTTATGACAGCATTTACCCTTCAGTTCTACCTATATACAAACACCTCTACCCAGATGTAACTTGTTTTTGTTTGATCAGTATAATACAATGTATATAAAAAATACTCCCTGATAAGCAAGATTCCTTACAGACATCTATGTCTATGTGTTTGTGTGTGTGTGTGTGTGTGTATATATATATATATATATATATATATATATATATATATATATATATATATATATATATGGTATATATATATATATATATATATATATATATATATATATATATATATATATATATATATATATATTTGCTCAACATACCTTTGTCAAGGAAAAGTGCGTTTGAAAACAGTAGAGGTACTTATATGTGTAAATAGTGTATGTAAGGTTGGCAGGGATGGGGTTAATTCTGCCCCTGCCAACAATCACAGGTGTGGCCATTCTCCAGTTAGGTAACTGAGTGCTAATTGGAGAATGGCCACAATTATAAAAGGAGGATAGATATTTTGTGTAGGGAGCTAGAGTTAGGTGTGTGGAACTGTGTGTTTTGATTTTGTTAATAAATGTGTGCAACAGTGCTTCAGTGCAGTTTTTGTCTTTGCCGGTAACATCTGGGCCACAGCTCTATCCTGTCACACTACACTCACTTATTTTTCTATTAAATCTGTTCATCTGCTTGTGATGTCATTTACTACATAGTTAGTGATGTAAAGATATACTATTCATTTCTAATTTAAAACCTTCAGGCATCATGGTATTGAGTGTATTTATCTATTTATTTTCTTTTATTCTTCTGTATTTTACAATGTCTAATGTTATTTCTTCCGAAACTATAAATTGTAAGTCATTCATGTTATGTTCATTTTTTGTAAAGTGTTGAACTATTGGTTCACTTTTATATTTATGTTTCGTAGATGATTCTTTATTATTTTCTATAATGTTAAACCTGTCTCTCCTACATATTTTATTTTGTTACTTTTTTTTATGAAAATGGTATATTTTCTCCAAAATAAAGTAACAAAATAAAATATGTTACTTGTTATGTTACAAGGGTTTGTTATGACTGAATATATTTTATCTATTTGTGATTTCACTTTTATCTTTATAAATATATTTGCATACTTTACATGTGCTCTTACAGGTTTGAATGTCCTCTAATGTGTCTGTGATACATGTATGTTTACTGTGGACCATATACAGTTGCAGGCAAAAGTATTTGGCAGTTTAAAAAATAGAAAAACCACAAACAAAGTGATTTCTACAATTTCTAATTGTCCTATTAAATACATTAAAGTAGAGATTCAGCTTTATAATAAAACAATGCATTATTACATAACATGCATACAATGAAAAATAACATGACAAAACTAATTTCATACTTTGACTAAATTATTTTGTCAATCAACATATTTTGTATGAAACCTATTCATTGTTAATTATTGACAATTAACATGATTAAAAACAAGACCTGATGATAATTATAGAATAAATAAATACATAACACCGTGGAACAATTTTTTATTTTATTTTTTGGTTCCTGGGTAGTAAATGTTATTTCCTAATTGCTTATGCCTCAAAAGTATAGAAAATGGCTAATATTCCCCACAAACTTTGCTTTTGTGACCAGGACAGTGATATTTTGAAATTTACCTATTTTCCAGAACATTCCAGATAGATTCAGTGCTGAGTAAACTTGGAGTAACTTCTAGAAATGTCCAGTAATAGTAATATAAATACAGGGGCCTTAAGCCCACCAGTTCAGTTTAGTTCCAGTTGCCTAAGTGGATACATATCTGCATTTGGCATGCGATGGTGGCATTCCTGATGGGTCTCCAAGGCGGTTTTACCAAGTTTCCCTGCTACTTTTGTCTTTGGGACAGCAGGGACACCAAGGCGCACTACCACAGGCGGGACTGGCCACAGCGGACCGAGTTCTCTGTGGAGAGGAACAGCGTCAAGTGAGAGCCACTGGTGGACCCCCGGAAGGTGCTGATGCCACCACTGCACATCAAACTGGGCCTTATGAAACAATTTGTCAGAGCTCTAGATAAGGAGTCGGCAGCCTTCAAGTACCTTCAAGCTGTCTGAGGCAAAGGTCAAAGCCGGTGTCTTCGTCGGACCACAGATAAAGAAGATCCTGGAGTGCAATGAATTCCCCAAGAAGCTCACTAGTAAGGAGAAAGCGGCTTGGAACAGCTTTGTCGCAGTGGTTCGGGGCTTCCTGGGCAATCACAAGGCCAAAAACTATGTGGAGCTGGTTGAGACTCTGGTGAAGAATTACGGCACAATGGGCTGTAGGATGTCCCTCAAAGTCCATATCCTTGATGCTCATCTTGATAAATTCAAGGAGAACATGGGAGCGTACTCGGAGGAGCAAGGCGAGCGCTTCCACTCGGATATACTGGACTTTGAACGCCGCTACCAAGGACAGTATAACGAGAATATGATGGGAGACTACATTTGGGGGCTGATTCGTGAAAGTGATTTACAGTATAATCGTAAATCTCAAAAAACTACTTACTTCTAAATCATTTTTAGTCATTTTTGTATTATTTTAGTATAAATACATGTTAATTTGGATTCATATGTTGTTTTTTTTCCGACTTTATGTGAACGAAAAGATACAAATTCGCCCGTTTTCTCATTGAAAATAGGTAAATTTCAAAATATCACTGTCCTGGTCAAAGTTTATGGGGAATAATAGCCATTTTCTATACTTTTGAGGCATAAGCAATTAGGAAATAACACTTACTACCCAGGAACAAAAATTGTGTTACATAGTGTAATCATCAAGTGCTGAAAAATAAATTAGAAATTTGTGATTCAAAAAAGCAATAAAAAAGGTTAAAACTAAAGAGTATAGCAATGATCTCAAAATGACAGTGATACAACTAAATGAAAAAAGAGAAGCTACCAGCAAAATAGCAAAGCCTCAGTTTACTGAAAAGCACTATGTGGCTGTTATTGACAAACACAGGAGAACATGAACTACTGCAGCTAGCTCCAGGTGTGGAAGACCAAGAAAGATTTCTGTGAAATCTGGAAGAAGAATAGTTCAAACAGCCTGGCAAGATCTTCAGATTACTGCAAAAGGTTTGATACAAGTATTGAGAGAAGATGGGCAAGAAATTCACGAGCAAACAATTCAATGATACCTCAATAAGATGAATGTCCATGGGTGAAAACCAAGATGCAAACCTTTGTTAAAAATAATACACAAAAGAAAGCTATAGAAGAATTTAAAAAAAAAATCATCACGCCCTGTGTTAAACATGGTGGAGGTTTTGTGATGGTATGGGCTTGTTTTTCTTCCTCAGACATTGGTAACCTTTGTACTGTAGAAGGATCAATGAGTGCTGCAAAATATCAAGACATTTTGCACTCTCATTTGAGCACCTATACGAACTACATAACTTTTCAATTGCAACGCATTATCAGAACTGAATTATGTCTGATCAGCTGAACTATTTCCAGTTGGAAAACTGCTGACAACAAAGTTAATGCTACAAGACTTGGAAATCCACAAGCTGATCTCCATTTGAAAATAACTATTTGTCTATTGCAAGCCGACACAACACAATGCGTACTTCAAGCAAAGTACTGTCTTCTTTCATTAGAACTTCAGATCCAGAGAGAGAAGCTGCAGCATTCATCAAGAAATTAACTGTAGCAACTGCTATCAAGTTAGTGGATAAATTGTTCTAAGAATAGAATATAACTTCCTGTTTTAGCGTGTGTAAAAAATGTATTTTCTTTGTTGAAATGTGCAACTCAAAGGAGAGAATGTGATTATTGCCCCATCTCTGAGTTAATTTATATATATATATATATATATATATATATATATATATATATATATATATATATATATATATATATATATATATAATCAACTGATGATAACATATTATTAGTTTGGTACATCACGTCTAAACTCAATTAACACGGTAAAACAAATTTGTTAAATTAGGTACTGCAATGTTAATTAATTCTCGTGTATGTTGATATGAATTGCAACGAGAAACAGGTATTGAAAATAGTAATGCAGGGCCCAAATGGCGCATCCAGTAAAGGCACTCTGCATGAGTGCAGGATGCACCCTATAGCCTGGACATTGGCAGTTCAACTCTGGGCTATTCCACAGCCAACTGTGGATGGGAGTTCCCAGGAGGCGGCGCTCAATTGGCTGAGGGTCAACAGGGGGTCTAGGTCAGCCAGGGTGTCCTTGGCTCACCACGCACCAGCAACCCCTGTAGTCTGGCTGGGTGCCTGTGAGCTTGCCTGTTAGCTGCATTGTCCTCCTACACTGTAGCTCCTGGGCAGCGGCATTGTGAATCCACAGTGTGTAAAGAAGCAGTGATCAGACATAATTAATATTAGTATATTAACCATGTATGCTAATAATGTTATGGTCATTTTAATTGTTTTACTATGAAATCAATGAACTGTATACTATCCACTCATATCTCTAATCAATAGCCTGTCTGTCAGTTCTGTGTGTTAGGTGATTACATCACCATAGTGTAAAGGTTAGCGTGTTTGCCTAGCACGCCAAACATCAGTGGATCAAAAACTGGTGAAAACTTTTTTTTAAAAATATCAATTCTACTTTTATACTAACATAATTTATTACTTTGTGTTCATGAATCTGAATATACAAAATGCTAACTGTATTATGTTTTATATTGTAGCGATCTCGGTTAATGCAGGTAGGCTCCCCACACAGGACGACACATTCCACACACAGGCGCAGGGCAGACGCGAACTCGGGATCTCTCGCAGTAAAGCATAGCGCCAATACCACTGTACAAAAGAGATAGCTCCTTTGCAAGGAGCATATATCAGGCTTGTGTCTTTGTAAGTGATTACGTCACTTACCAGCCCTGCTGCTGCCTTCCCCCATGCATGCTACATTATATTAAATATTTTAATTGTTTTAGTAAAAGACAATTAATAAATAAATAAACTAGATTGAACATAATTTAGATGTTTTATTTAACATCATGTAATCAAAGAAACTACAGAACGATATTGCAAAACTCTACCGGAAGCCATAATAGTTATACAGTAGTATTTAAGGCATGTTGGATTTCGAAATGCCACATTTTTAAATGTAACAGTTTTTCGATAAGTATGGAAAACAACACAGAGGTATGTAATTCAGTATGTTAACGTAGCATTATTCCACAGGCTTCATTCAACTCCGTTAAGCAAAGTGTTTTAATTATATAGGGAGATGCAAAACATTTGGCCATAGCTGTACTGCTAATTCACTGTATTCTAATAGAAACATTACAACTGTACATGCAATACTGGCAAAACACAATAAGCATAGACTTGATTTATGATGGTCTGTACTGTATAGCCAAATGTTTTTATATAATTGACCCACAATATTAATGTTATAGTTTATTACATACAGTGTTCTGTTTGGAACTTTTTGTCTAAACAAAATCACCACAATGTACAAACCGCATCCCCAAATCACTGTGCTAAAATCCATATCAAACAACCTGAATGTTTCAAAATTCAGTATTAAAAAAAAAAAAAAAATCATGCTTTTGGGATATTAATTTGTTAAGCTTGTTCATATAATTATGTTTGCTTGGGCTAGGTTTTGACATGCACATGTGTTTTTTTTTTTTTTTATAGAAATGTTTTCGTTCTAACTTTTGTACTTGATAACACTAATTTTAAAATCCAATGATTTATATCTTTTAGTACTAATTTGAAACTATTAATATGTTTCAATATTAACTAAATTGAGTTATTAATCACATTGATTCATCTTGTTACACAATTGATTTATTAAAATGTTTGGCGATACTGTTACTTGATTGATTACTGTCTTGTTCAGTCATCTTAAAATAACGTTAGAATATGTTTTGTTGAAAAGTAATATGTTTTTGACCGTTTCAGATTTTGCTGCTGATGTATTTATTTTCAAAAGCTTTTCTTTGGGTTGTGCTGCAGCGGCGCTGTACTTTTTTTTTTCTTTCATGTGTATTATATATAAACCTGTGTCAGTATTTAACATAACGTGTGACGTGTTTAATCAAGCTTACAAATATAGCCACTTTTACATTTTGTGCTTTATAATGGAATATACAGGATTTCTAGCTATAAATATTCTCAAAAAGGAAGGAAATTCTTTGCAAAAAAAATCTTCATTAAAAAAAAAGGGAAATGTGATGTTACGGTTTATAACCCTAACTCTGCATTCCCTCCCACCCCTTACAAGCAGTGGAAGGGGCAAGGCAAAACAAGCAACCACAGACAGACATCATCAGTTAGGAAGAACAACATACAAGTCTCTGCAGAAAGTACTGATTAGAGCAGAAACCTCAAAATGGAGCGAGGTAACCATGGTGTACCACAGGGATCAGTATTAGATCCTCTGCTATTCCTAATCTACATTAATGACTTAGAGTCTTGTATAGTAAACAAACTTGTTAAATTTGCAGATGACATAAAAATAGGAGTGGCAAACACTGTTGCAGCAGCAAAGGTCATTCAAAATGATCAGACAGCATTCAGAACTGGGCAGACACATGACAAATTACATTTAATAGAAAAAAAGTGTAAAGGACTGTTAAATATGTGCATTATACATATCATATGGAAGATATTGAAATTGAAGAAGGAATCTATGAAAAAAGCCTATGCTTTTATGTTGACTCAGAAATGTCTTCATCTAGACAGTGTGGGGAAGCTATAGAAAAAAGGCCAACAAGATGCTCTGTTACTGTATATAGTAAAAAGTGTTGAATTTAAATTAAGGGAAGTAATGTTAAAACTGTACAATGCATTAGTAAGACCTCATCTAGAACACTGTTCTCCGTTCTGGCCATCTCGCTATAAAAAAGATATTGCTGCTCTGGAAAGAGTGCAAAGAAGAGCGACCAGAATTATTCAGAGTTTAAAAGGCATGTCATATGCAGACAGGCTAAAAAAATGTTATCTATTCAGTCTTGAACAAAGAAGACTACACAGAGACCTGATTCAAGCCAAAATCCTTAAAGGTATTGACAATGTCGACCCAAGGGACTTTTCAACCTGAAAAAAGAAACAAGGACCAGGGGTCACAAATGGAGATTAGATAAAGGGGCATTCAGAACAGAAAATTGGAAGCACTTTTTTTTACACAGAGAACTGTGAGTGTCTGGAACCAACTCCTCAGTAAGCTGACACCCTGGGATCATTCAAGAAGCTGTTTGATGATAATCTGTGACTACTATAAGCTACTAACAACCAAACAAGTAAGATGGGCTGAATGGCCTCCTCCCGTTTTTAAACTGTTCTTACTTATTTGGCACATCAGTTACATGCAGGCTACACTGAAAATATGACAAAGCAAAGGAGTCTCGGTCCGTTGTTAAAGAAAAGGGTATGTAACCAGGAAGTCCCTGGTTCAAATCCCGGCTCACTCATTGACTGACTCATTGTGTGACCCTGAACATGTCACTTAACATCCTTGTGTACTTAACCTCTTTTGGGTGAGACATTGTTGTAACTGACTCAGCTGATGCATAGTTCACACGCCCTGGTCTCTGTAAGTCATCTTGTAAAAAGGAGCCTGCTAAATAAACAAATAATAATAAACATTTTAAAAACACAGGATTCTGGTATTTATAATATGCTATATGACAAGTGGAATTTCTCTGACATTCAGATTCATTGAGATTACAAATCCTGTTACCCTGTGGCAAAAAGACACAGTACCGTTTGACTAAATACACAACACAAACAGTTCATAGAGACAGCAGCCTGTCGCCTAAGCTTTATTAGAAAATGTTTACAAACCAATAATAAAAAAAAAAAAAAAAAAAACACATCTCAATTTATTTTAAACAATATTGCCACCCAATATTGTTTCACATGTGAACACATACTAAATTCTTCTTATATAGACACATTGCATATTGGATCTTGGCTTAAATATGATTGTTATGTATTCTACATTACTAAGCTTATGATTTACATTAATTTAAGGTACCAAATAAATAAAAAATAACACATAAACACATATAAATCTTGTGTTAAACATTAAAGGTGCATACATTACACAAAGAATGGTGACTCACTCAAGGTAATATTTTTTTAATGGACGTGATGGACTTCTTGTTTTCAACCCTAAATGTTTTATATTTCAGCTCTGCCAGGTTATTTCCTTTTTCACCAGTCTTTTATATTTGAATCAAGTAGGCTTGTATGATGTGAGGGTCTTTTTCACTGTCACTTTTCCATGGTGCGCATTACTCTGTTAATTTATTTAGATCACACAAACAAACTACAGCATAACAATTACACAAGAGCAGTGGATATTGTACTGTTAATATGACACATTCAACAAATTATGTGAGAAATTACATTTTCAAAACATCCCTGTTCAAATTCATTTAAAGCTCTTACGCCAAATCATAAATTCTTTCTTTATGAACAAAACGAGTTCTCGGTATGTTAAAAATTCAAGCCAGCAAGTTTCAGCCTGCTTAGCTGCAGATAAGATTGGCTTGTTTGGGAAGATCAAGGTTAAATTTCAAAAATAAAAGGTACAGAATGTGAGCTTGTACATATGAGCAGCATGTATGTCAGAAGAAGCACCAATGTGTATTGCTGTAAGCAATACAACTCCATATAAACTTATAACAGCAAATCCAAGCTAATTGTTTTCAGTGGCAATATGTTGTGCTTATTAAACAAATGAATTATTTCTAAGGTTAGATCAGAAACAGAAAATTAATTGTTATTCTAAAGGGCACTTGATGTCCAATAATATATATACAATTTTTGAGAACAGTATTATTTATACAATTTTTGAGAACACTATGCCAGATGGTCTCATATAAAAAGGACTGCACAATGTTAGATCATTGCTGTCCAATTAAAAGTTCTACTGTGCTCTTCTAATATGTTCTGTATGGATTTAAAGCTAATGAAAATAATTGAAACACTCTTACTTGGAGTGAATTGCCATTTGTTTTATAGGTCTTGTATAGATTTTCCAAAAACTTATCAACCTAACATCCAGAAAAGCATTCACCTCGCAACATTTCTCCTCTTGTGTTAACATCATCACTAACCTGCTAAAGGTGAGACAGGACAGACAGTGTCTCTAAATGTCAAAACGTATTGGATATGACAATCATTGGAGGAAACTACAAATTAAACAATTAATTGAAAACAGAGTGTCCATCCGTGCTCAGCAGTACCACATTGTTGATGCAGCTGACTACAGAAAACACAAGAGAAGGATTGCCAACTGGAAGCTTTAGATAAATAAAATATGTCTTGCTAGAGTGATTCCTAATATTGAGTTCAAAACCCATGTTTCCCATAATGTGTTTTCCTATCAAAGCCCAGAACATGATTCCAACCTATACAATAGCAATGCATTCCAGGTAAGAGTGATAGAATTTAAATGATTAGCTACATCTTGAACATTTGTCGCACCTTGATAAACAATAAACAATGCTGTAGAGCGCTTATAAACTAATGGAGAATAACTCCATGGGTCAAAATTTCTGAATCCCTTCCCTTCCCTTGAACACATCATTTAGAGAGACATACTTCCAAAGAGCTATAGGAGATGGTCTATGTCAGGAGCTTTCTAGACACTTTAAAACTCAAAAGTCATATAAAGTTGTTATGTCAAAAGCTATTGAGATGAGCTCAGGATTTTGACACTCGTCAGCATCCCCTTTTATGTCTTCATACCGAGTTGTCTGGATGGCAGATCTGGTATGGAGACTTTTGTTTCTTGCATCTGCAATAAAAGACAGTTACATTGTGAGGCAAAAGAACATAAGTCTAGTATCTCAATTGTTTTCTTGTTTGTTGTTTACAACATGATACTATAATCTGCAATTATGTTTTATTTAGTCTCTGATGACATTCCTGTTGATAATATGTTACACCTGGATTTTACTGGGTAGACAAATGTATTACAGTGCACTCTGTTTGTAAGAATCACTGATATAAGAATCAACCGCATATAGTGATCAAAACACCTGGGACAAAATCCTTCCTATACTAATCATGCTAAAATATACTCAGCTTGTAAGAATCTTTTCACGGCAAACTGACTACACGTAATAAGGTACTGTATCAAGTGCAATGACGTGTACAGCCACTGTTTTTGAATTTGATCACATCTCGCGTGATTAGGCTCTTACGCAGCGTGGATTGTGCAATGATGCAGAAAACACTGGACAAGTTTGTAATCAAACAGTGACTGCGTGCCACTGCATTGTGCAGGATTGTGTTCTCTGTTAGTGAAAATGTGTTTCAATAAAGTGAATACACGTTCATTGAATACATACCGAGTACAGCAGTGTTATTGTGTAGTGTGGCGGCGCGATGTGGTGAGGAGGAGGGGGGAGATTGCTGCGCATCTCCGCTTAGTGAAAAACTGTGAGATTTGCATTGCAACTGAAAATAAGTAAGTCATGTTTAAATGCAGTGGTAATCCTGACAGTAAAATACTGTACTGTAATGTCATTTTAATACAAAAGCCATTGCACGTAGCTCCGCACAATAGTTAAACTAGGCACCCTCACAAGGTGATCGCTTTTCAAGTATACTGTAGTAAAATAGGATTCTGCAGCCTTGAGTAAACATAGTCGTGATCATATAACAAGTTTCTTACCCACAAGGCCTTGTTTTGATATACTGTCCTCAGTGATTGAGCACCATTGATATCTGAATACTATATTTAAACTGCTGATGGCATGCTTTTGCTAACTGTAGTGTGACAGAGTGGCCGAGGGCAGTGTAAATAATCAGGCTGGAGTCTTGATTTACAGTTTTAAACCGGTGTTGGTTTTATTTTTTCTGTGGTGGGGAAACAACTGCTAATACACCAAACAAAGCAAACAAAATAAACCTAGCTCTCAGCTGGAGCACTAACTAAACAATACTTCGCATGGTCTCTGTCTGATGTCAGGACAAGTACAAATCAACAGTTCATATGTTTCCCCTGGAACTACACATATACTGTGACTACTTATTTGCATAGTACCGGAACAACCACTAGATCTCTTATTTGCTGTTTCGTTTGGTTGTGGTTTGGCTTTGGCTTTGGTTTCTTTTTCTGTCTGTTTCTTGCTTCTGCTTCCTTACTCACACCACAAAGGTATCGGCTAAGCCCTTTTTATCGAGGTGTCATTAACTTTAACAAGCAGTTAACCAATTGACCATTATCCATAATGGATTTTTCGTGGGCGTGCGTACATGCGGGAACTCATGACATCCCATTACATTGCAGGGAACAAAGCTCCTGTTCTCAAACTAACATACTGATTCTGCAGTACTTCACCACTGTAATCATATTGGTCCGCTTATAAGAATCAAAACATCTGGGACAGATGTGTTTCTTTTAAACGGAAAGTACTGTAAAACAAAAACAAAAAAATACCCATAAAGAACAAATACAATTTTAAAAACGAATAAAAACTGTATACATTAGGAAATATGCTGTATTTTCTCAGCTAATTGATCACCATCTTACCTTTTTTTAAAACAACAGTAGAGAACCCCGATCGTGCCACCAATCAGCAATAAAATGCCAACTCCAATGGCGATAAATTTCTCTGGGCCTTCTTCTGTGTGAGAATCCAAGAGCAGATGCTGGCATCTTTCTCCAGTGTAGTCTTTATGACATCTGAAAAATAAGTTAATTTCAGCAGGAAAATCAATAACTGATTTAATATTGAGAATCCGTGATGGGCAAAAGTTTAGGTTTAGGATTTTATTTTAATGACCTACACAGTGGAAGATGTAAATACTGTAAAATAATTACCTGCAAGTTGGTGTACTGAGTTCTCTCTGGTAACTGCAAATGCCATTCATACAGAAGCTCTGGTCATTCTCAGTACAAGGGCTTAGAAGTTCTAGAACACGAGGCATCTCTGAATTGTTGTCTGTTGGAAAGGAAAGGGGATAAAAATCTTATTACTTACTTTATCACTAGACATTTTTTCAGTGCCTTTAGTGTTTTAAGTACCTCACCACAACACTGTGTAGTCCCAGCAACTGCTTTGTCTCAAATAAGTGGTTACTGCAATCACAAACACATTTTTCAGAACACCAATGGTCTTCCCGCAATTGAGCTTAAGGTTTGTTTGCAGACTAATTTAGGTTCATGGATTCCAGAGCTAACAGAAAAAAAATGTTCACCACGGTGCTTCCTGGAGACGTTTGCATGACAGTATAATTAATACCTGCATACTTTATTCATGAGTCCAATTTGCATTTAGTTTGATGCAAGGGTATTTAGTCATTTCAGAGAAATGATTTAGGCTGTCAAGACAGAGTTCTACATTCCAGAGAACACACAAGGTGCTGTTACCAGTTTAACTATGGCTGATAGACACATCCACTGTCATGCAAATGCTGTTTGGCAAATAAGAGCTGTTTTTCTGTTGAGCAGTTTATGAGGCATTTTAGCTAGTTGGGGCTGTTACAGTAACTGACACACTGTCCCCTATTTAAATGTTAATGTGTGTGAGAATACATTTGCATAGCTAAACTATGTTTTTTGTGTTTATGACAGACACAGCTTCAATATACAGTAATTGGTTGTCATAGGTTAACATACATTTCATTGGGCCTGTCATAGCAAACAATAACCTTGATTTGGTTTGTCATAATAGAATTGGGCTTTGTTTCTCTTTAAGTACTGTAGTTTTTTTATTTTAAAACACCACACAGTACATGTTCCAAAATATCTATCTTTCATTCTAAACTTTTCATGCCTCAAATAGAACTGCTGCCACTCAACTGAGCTTCACAGAGCAGCCATTCCCAAAACCCCTGACCCCAGGATACGAAAAAAAAAACAATGAAATGAAAGTTCCTTCGTTCATAAAATCATTATCTAAACACTGACATGACAAAGGATCAGTGCAGCCTGCGGGAGGACAAAACCGCCCCTGTTTAAATTGAAAAAATAACAAAAAGAAATAAATAAAAAGAAACAATTTCAACAATCGACTACAGTTATGCGTACTGATTAACCACTCTGGGGTGACCCCTAAAACAACAAAATTATTAGCAATGCACAAACACAGAAACAAAAAAGAAACACTCTGGTTTATAACTAAATCAAGTTTATTATGTTGGTTAGGGTAAATGTTCTACGCTGGATTTTACCACAGCGCTCATCAGATCTGGTTACAATGCACACGAGTAACTTTGCAGACTCACGTTTGGCAATCATTTAAATCAACGTAGATAAACATTCCAGTTATAAATAGGTATACATCCGCAGCAAACTATTAGCAGTCCTTGTACAAACCAAGACAACAATTAGGTTTTACACAGTGTTCACCCCTTTTTATACAATTTTTAAACCAGTGTCTTACCACTTCCAGAGAGAGAGCACTTCGAATCACCACTTCCCTAAATAGAAGCATGCATTTCTCTGTCGATACAGAGTGCACAGTTAAATTCTAAAAAAAAATATAATTTGCGATCAAATCTTTAGTTGATATGTCGGTCCGATTAATCTGTTAATCAGAACATCCTAATATTATACACCCATCCCTCATTATATCGCCCTTCGCTATACTGCGGATTCGGATATATTGCGGTCCTGGAGTTAACTTCACTTAGAATTACTTTTTGTTTTATTTTGGACAGCACGTCACATACTAAAATATACAGAACAATTAAAAACAAAGCATTAATATCGTACTGTTCTCATATATACACGCATTGCACAATAACACAAAACAAATTAAATATCTACTTGCTGAAGTGGTTTTTTAAGCAATGCACAAGCAAAAGTCACAAGGCAGTGACGTCGGCTCCCTAGCAACAAGCCTCCTATGTTGGGAATGGATTCTTTCAATGCACCGGATTTGGGCATTTGAGAAAGGAGAGGTAGATTCATGAAATTAACTGGAGCCTTAAGTTGATGAGAAGCAATTACCCCCCGTAGTATGAATTAAAACAGTGTTGCGCTCGAGCACGAGCTAGGTTTTATTTTCATTTCCATTGTTTTGTTTGTCTGTTTGTTTTGCTACTGATACCTGTCCCTGTGTGGGAAACAATAAAATAAACCATGTTTGCAACTGCACTTCCTGACTCCAGCCTGGTTCATCAGTGCACCCTTGACCATACTGTGACTACATATATTGTGATAGAGTGGCCAAGGATGTAAGTGATCAGACTGGAGTCTTGAATTATAGTTTTTAAACAGGTGTCTTACACTCGGCGGGGAAACAACCGCTGATAAAATAAAACAAACAAAATAAAGCCAGATTACAGCTGGAGCACTAACTAAAAAAGACTTTTTGGTCCCTGTCTGACGTCAGGACGGATAAGCCATTTATCCAAATAAACAAACACAAATCAAAACATTTTATATTAGAAAGCATTTGGGGATATTGGAAGACACACAAAAAATGTAGTTCAATATGACAGCGTCCACACTTCTGACAAACCATACTACCTGATGCGATTAATTTAGAACCGGAATAGAGACTACCCCTTGGGGTATATGAAATGAGCGTTCCAAGAAATGTTCTGGGGACACTGGGACCAGTGTTCCAAGTGGGACTGTCATGTCCAAAACAGGATGTCTGGTCACTTTACCAAAAATTGACTTTCCCCACAAAATATAAAAACAAGAAATTCCTGCCACAGCAAAGATATTTCTAACATTCCTGGTGAAAAGGGTGCCAAAACACTGCCTTTGAATAATACAGAAGTGAGGGGGATAAATATTATGTGAAATGTGAAAAGTTGCGACAGAATGGGATAATCATTCCAATACATACACTATATGAGTTGCAGAATATAATCAACCAGTACACTATATTACATATCCTTTAATGCAAACAGTACCTTGTAAAATTCCATGAATTGGATTGTTAATGTAAAATGAATCACAAATATGATCTATGTTCCCCAAATTAATTAAATGGATTTAAATTCAGTCTTGTCTTTTTCCCTTTGTTTATTTCCCTAATATGACTACAATAAGCTAATATGCACTGAAAACAGAAAATAATGGTAACATACCTGTTGTGTCATTATACTCTTCAAATCCCTTAAGTGTGTCAGGGTTTTCAGCAGAGTTCTCTGTCACAGTTGTTGAGGATGAGCACACAACCATTATTGTAAATGCCATGACTGCTAAAAGACAAAAGAAGCTTTGAATCACAACATATTTCATCTGCATCTGCATTATTAAAGTGTACAATTACCCTTGGTTAATTGTGGCAACTACAATAAGGGAATACCACAATTTTGTCCCTAAACCAAAAGCAATACTTTGGTTGTACTGAACCACTTACAGTACATGTATGGTTTACTGACACGCATGGCTAGACACCTACTGTAATTAAAAGTGTTAACTTGAAAACAAAGGAAAAGAGCATACTTGACTTTCAAATATACTATTGCAGCAACATACTAGCTTTATATCGAACAAATTTTAATATTATATCCATTACCTTCAATTGTTACCGTAAATATTGAAAGTAACCTGAATTTGGGCATGGTGTGACTCACAATTCTCATGAACAAATGGCAGCACACATCTGCCCACATAAGCATCCTTCTATGGTCTCTCAACAGGATGTAATTACTCAACCCCACTCACCCGCCCCACCTCACCTTCTTTGGAGTTATCACATTTGGCTTTTGTCAAATAAAGCAAGCCAGGGATAGATTTTAAACAATTCACCTGAGTTGATAGTTCTATAGAATATAGAATACAGTTGCACTTTGGAGTAAAGTAATAAACAAATCTAAACAAATCAGGCCAATTGATGAAATCATTGCAAGGATCTGGTCTAGATTTACTTTTCCTTCAGGGCTCCAACTAGAAATAAACCACTCAAGCTGTTTTAGAGGCTTTTCTATGCTGCATCTTAACTGTTTTTATTATTATTATTACTGTTTTTAATTAGGTTAATCTTGCTCTCTATGTAACCCCCAGAACTTGTGTAATTAATTTGTTGTGCTAATAAAATGTAACATAACATTTAGATATTTCACAACTCCCAATAGTTTTATGCAGTGGCTGTGTTTTTTCAACAGTGGGTGCGTTAAGTAACTGAGCTGCTCAGAGACTTTTTCCCCCTTTTTCCGCTCACTTAAAAAAATAAACAAAAAATTTTTAATCACTAGTGAAATCTGCTCGCGTCGACTGAGCCCTCGACGAGTCCCCTCTAATTTTTTTTGTACGATTTTGGTTTGGTTTTTTCCCCCAACATTCACCCAAGAAAGTGAAACTCGACGACACTCACGGAGTGAATGACTTGTGCGGGTTACTACACTTGTTTTTTTGTACAACTGAACACATCTTTATATTCTTGTGTAGAATATAAGGAAAACAGGTTTTAAACTTTAAAACAAATAAAATATATATATATATATATATATATATATATATATATATATATATATATATATATATATATATATAGAATTAATTTGAGAATTAAAGGAAAATGTAGAAAATATGACAATACAGTTGTAAGTGCGGGTCTCTGGCTGATGTAATATAGACAACTTTAAAACAAGCTTTGTATTAAGACTTTTCTTAACTGACAGAATACACTGTGTAACAATTTTTAAATTCTTTTTGGTTCCTCGGTAGTAAGTGTTATTTCCTAATTGCTTATGTCTCAAAAGTATAGAAAATGGCTATTATTCCGCACAAACTTTGCTTATGTGACCAGGACAGTGATATTTTTTAATTTACCTATTTTCCAGAACATTTCAGATAGATTCAGTGCTGAGTAAACTTGGAGTAACTTCTAGAACTTTCTAGAACTTTCCAGTAATATAAATAATAGTATAAATACAGGGGCCTTAAGCAACCAGTTCAGTTTAGTTCCAGCTGCCTAAGTGGATACATATCTGCATTTTTCTGAGATGGCATCAAGAGGCTGCAATGGTAGCATTCCTGATGGGTCTCCAAGGCGGTTTTACCAAGTTTCCCTGCTATTTTTGTCTTTGGGACAGCAGGGACACCAAGGCGCACTACCACAGGCAGGACTGGCCACAGCGGACCGAGTTCTCTGTGGGGAGGAACAACTTCAAATGGGAGCCACTGGTGGACCCCTGGAAGGTGCTGATGCCACCACTGCACATCAAATTGGGCCTTATGAAACAATTTGTCAGAGCTCTAGATAAGGAGTCGGCAGCCTTCAAGTACCTTCAAGACTTCTTCCCTAAGCTGTCTGAGGCAAAGGTCAAAGCTGGTGTCTTCGTCGGACCACAGATAAAGAAGATCCTGGAGTGCAATGAATTCCCCAAGAAGCTCACTAGTAAGGAGAAAGCGGCTTGGAACAGCTTTGTCGCAGTGGTTCGGGGCTTCCTGGGCAATCACAAGGCCGAAAACTATGTGGAGCTGGTTGAGACTCTGGTGAAGAACTACGGCACAATGGGCTGTAGGATGTCCCTCAAAGGCCATATCCTTGATGTTCATCTTGATGAATTCAAGGAGAACATGGAAGCATACTTGGAGGAGCAAGGCGAGCGCTTCCACCAGGATATACTGGACTTTGAACGCTGCTACAAAGGACAGTATAACGAGAATATGATGGGAGACTACATTTGGGGGCTGATTCGTGAAAGTGATTTGCAGTATAATCGTAAATCTTGAAAAACTACTCACTTCTAAATCTCTTGTTGTCATTTTTGTATTACTTTAGTATAAATACATGTTAATTTGGATTCATGTGTTGTTTTTTTCTGACTTTATGTGAACGAAAAGACACAAATTCGCCCGTTTTCTCATTGGAAATAGGTAAATTTCAAAATATCACTGTCCTGGCCACAAAAGCAAAGTTTGTGGGGAATAATAGCCATTTGCTATACTTTTGAAGCATAAGCAATTAGGAAATAACACTTACTACCCAGGAACAAAAATTGTGTTACATAGTGATATCAATGTTTTAAAGAAACAGCGAGTGGCAAGTACACCTCAATAATAATAATTGCGGCGACTGTTCTCACAAACTAAACTCTGTGATCCATTAATAATAACTGTGTGCTTTCCAATACCGAATGCTTTGTCTACAGTTATTGCGCAGATATAGTTTCTTACCAAAAAGATAAAATAAGTAACCTTTATTTAAAAATACATAAGCAAATAAATAAAAATAAAATAATGTGAAGCACACTAAGTAAGTGTGTTTGCAAATTCTGTTTTCTCCTGCTTGGTAAAAAATGCTTTGCTTGGATGCCATTGTTATGTAGTCACAAGACAGAATTTAGTGATCAGGAACAGCACTTTATTGTTACATCCAAACAGATGCACATGTACCACTAACTCTTTTGAGATTGCCGTCAAAACCCAGCTGGCTCAATTTACGGTAGCTATTGCCACAGTCCATAACATAATAGCAGTGTTGTACTACTGCATTACTTTTAAAACTGAACATAACAGCCATGTTAACAACAACAGCAATAGCAGAATATGGCCAATATATGTCACAAACAATCCAATAGCATGATGCACATTTAACATTAATAACTGTATATAAACAGAGATTATTTTGTACTGGGTCAAAGGATGTCGACCCACATTCTGAGGTGGGTCGTTGGGACCCGGGTCAACCCAGGTACGACCCAGTTTTCACATTGGGTGGTATTGTGACCCTGTGTAGCCAGAAACTGGGTCTGGACCCAGGTAGGAGTACCAGTGTAAAAGGGGCTTAAGAATGATTATTGTGCTTTCACACTTATTTCACATTTTCAAGCTAAGCCTAGCAGCACTGGCTTGGCAGTGACAGTTATTTTATTTAGGCATAAAGCCCTCTAGTAATTTCTAAAATAAGTTATTTATTATATATCTAAAAGGTGGGGGAGGAGGGCTGTTAATGTAACAAACAGCCCTTAAAGATTACATTATATACATTTTTGGTAAAAAAAATATGTGAACATACAGTTCAATTCTTTAAAACAGCCTCTGAAATGATTAAATCAAAATTACGCAACTCCTGGTTGAAATGCTTTGTGCTATAGGAAAGTGGAAAACACTGTCAAACATTTTTCAAGACACAACATATAGTATTTCTAGAGCCACTATTTATAAATGTGTCTTTTAGACTTTTTATTTAAAAAATGCAATTTTGAAAATTCAATAGTATTAGAAATGGAGCCCTATCTATCAACAACCTTTAAGGACAACATTCTGAATAAAATTAAATATAGTGTCCGTATTTTTTAACTGTGTATGCCAATACAAATATGACATCCTCAATCATTTTTTATTAACCCCTTGATATTATCACATTATCATGATAATAATAATAATAATAATAATAATAATAATACACATTAATAAAAAGCTAAGACAATGACTTACCGTTCAGTAACAAATACCTCTCCCCATAAGTGACCATGACGTTGCTTTTACTTTTTTGAACACAGCAGATGAATTAAAGTGGCTTTTCCTTTTCCCACCACCAGAGTTGGAACCCTTTGATTTGAAAGCATGACTTGCCTGAAATTATATAGCTTTGAAGCAGATTCTATCATGTGTCATCTGATGAAAACAAACCAATGAAGCTGAGTTTCATCTTATCTGGCAACAGCCTTACAGCTTATTGTTGTTTTTCATTCAACCAAGAGCAAGTTCCTAACAGGTATCATTAAATGTCGCACTTACGTTTCAGGTTATACTACGTATCAATAAATTCATACCCATAACTCTAATTTAACAATTCGTGAATGCATTAGGAGATAACGGGGTGGTGGTTATTACGACAGTAGCATCCCTGTTAAACTCCACCCATGAACACCATGGTAAATTCCATAAGTTGTGGACTTCGTTTATATTATACGAAGTGACTTCAAATTGTCTAAAAATTCTCTAGTAATACAAGTGATGTTAAGAATTCAGTCCCATATTATAGATATATATATATATATATATATATATATATATATATATATATATATATATATATATATATATATAACACATTCACTTTAAATTTACGCCTCTAATACCTTTTGTATTTATTAAAACCTGAGAGTAGACAGGGAATAATTATGACTTGTTCTAAGAGTAAATGCTACACAGGTTTTTTTTTTTTTTTTTTGTGTCCGCATATTAATTGTGGACACCATTGTGTTATACTGTGTCCTGTCGGTATACAGTAGCACAGAAGATGGAAAGTTTTTAAATTGCAACTACTGATAAAGCTTAACTGTTTAAGGGAGTTTCCTTCATCTGCATGGAAGGCACTGGCCTAAGATACTAGCCCAAAAGTGTATCTACTTGTTTTATCTATGAGTGAATGTTTTTGAAGTTATGGATCTCACTTTTGATAAACCACAAATCACAATCAGCTGTTGACTGAGGGTTTTAAAGTTAGAGACATTGCAATATAATACCAGTAAATAATACTTAGCCATCTCATATTAATAAAAAAAACTTCACAAAATGAACAGTGCATCCTATCCCATCCCTGCAGTTTCAACAACAACCAATTATTTAGGAAATAATGGCTACTTAAGCATATATAAGCATTATCACACATATATAACGACATTCTTTTTTCTAAATTTAAGTAGAAATATAAAGCTGAATTACGTTAAGAGATATGGGAAATAAGGAAGTGGTTTTGGACGACAACCACCACTAAATTCGGCTAGCCATTATTCCTCTAGTAATTATTTTTCCGTTAATATTCATATTGTTTATAACATATTGGGAATGTTTCAAGCCATTTTAAAAGGACCACTGCCTTTCCATGGGAACAACTATTCCAATACTGTTAAAATATTTTATACCACTATTATGTAAAACATATCAAATTCCAGAGATTTATCAACTTTTTATCTTGTTTCCACCATATTTTGAACTTTTCATAAATTACTGTATATTTAAGTACAAACATCTACTAAAGGTAAATGGAACATAAAATCACATTATACGACATGAGAAACAAATGTTTATTTTGTGAAATGTTACAATTTCAGCAGGCAAGATTTGTACAATCCTATTCTAAACAAACATAGCACATGTTATTCCACATGCACCTAGATAAACAGCAACTTGCTCATTGGCACAGCAACATTATAAATATTGACTTTCCTGGTGATAAATATGACTTTTATAAGAGAAAATGGGTCCCTTCAGTGTTTTCCAGCACTCTTACAAGCATAGGAAACACAATATTTAAAATGAAACACAAACACATGACATAACAAATCATACAAAGCAAAAAAATAAAATAAAATAAAACAGACAATATTAGATGGACCCTTTCACAACTAAAATCATTCTGAGGCAACAAGATAAAACACAAGAGATTTGTGTTGTGTTAATCTTCCTGTTTTTCTGCTCTACTTTCATCTACTGATGTTTACAAACAAAGTTTTAGAGGCAACATGTGTAAGGTATACTTAGGGCTTCTGATTTTCGGTTTTAACCAAGAAACAGTTAAAACACCCCTGATCCCCCCCAAAAAAAAGAAACTAAAAAACACTGTAAGTGGTTACTCAATTTATGTTGACTTCACCTCTTTCCCAGTGAAAAACTAAAAACTAAACTAACTTTCCTAGTGCAGTTAGGGAATGACCCTCCCTGACTCATATATATCATTGACCCCCCCCCCCCCTTATTCATACCAGCAATAAGCACTGTTTTCATGATTCAAACTTAATTGGGTCCTAGCGGGGTCAGTTGTTTAAGCTACTCCGCTAGGATGAGTCTACTGCTGCGTGACTGATTCAGCATTATTCAGTGATGACCCACATATGTTACACATGGGAAAAGCAAAACTGCTAAATTACAGAGCAAATTTCATGTGGTAAACTTTTAAAAGGGTACATGTTAGAGCTCTAAGTACAATCCTCATTGTTTCGGCTCAGTAAAATAACTACATTATTATTATTATTATTATTAATAACTACAGCTATATGAACAATGATTTAAATAGCATGACATATATCATGTGTACAGTAATACTACTTAGTTTCACAAAAAGCTCATGTTAACTTATTCCTGTATGTGTCAATTTTATTTTTGTTACACACCCAGTCCATTTATTTAATTAAGCAAATGTAATGCATTTATAGAATGGTAATTAAGTAGTTTTTTAGACAGCAATGAATGAATGCTGTAAAAAAAAAAACATTGACAACATGCACCTCTCTGATTTGATGTGAATTCAAACTACATAATTTAAGGTGTTGGAGTATTTTAGTGTAAATTACTCTGGGTGCAAAACAGATGGGGGGAAAAACCACATTGAATCCAAACCAAAGTTATTGGTTATTCATGAATAAATACTGCTACCACTTAGTCCAACATTCTATCCATTGTCCTTTATTATTTAAATGTAAAATAATAATAATAATAATAATATTTATTTTTATAAAGCACCTTTCATAGTGGATCACCATCACAAAGCACTTTACAAGATACGAGACTAGGGTGTTTGAACTATGCATCAGCTGCAGAGTCACTTACAACATCTCACCCGAAAGATGGAGCACAAGGAGGATAAGTGACTTGCTCAGGGTCACACAATGAGTGCGTGGCTGAGCTGGGATTTGAACCGGGGACCTCCTGGTTACAAGGCCATTTTTTTAACGGCTGAACCGCACAGCATTAGACTTATCCAGCACTGTACAGTTACTGTCACTATCCAGATTTCCAAATAGCTCACACATGCTATGATGTTTGTTAAAAAATGAGAACATCTTATGGCAATGAGAAAATATGCTCTCTATCCTGTGCAGTTAAGCAATGAGTCATAATTATATTACTTTTCCTTATTTCCTTTATGCCATCCACTAATACTAATCATGTAAAATAAAACTCTGTAAAATCAAGTATCTTCCAAATTGGAATTTAGACTGACCAGTAAGCATGTAATGTTTAGTTTACTGGTAATAAACATTTAGAAAATCCACAAACTATAAACTAACAACAGCAGCCTACAAGTCTGTATAATTTTATCCCTGATGCATTTTTGTATAACATTGTAATCGCATACAGAATGGCATTATGGTGCATTATTATACATACAAACTGGGTGATTGGGTATTTTTCTTTAAATACTTGCGTGCCAGCATTGGCATGCAAGTGCTTGTTAAGAAACCACAGAGTCCACAATGTACCTGACCTGACTCTTCCTACCACATAAATACCCAGAGGCTCTAGTGTGTAGAGCTGTAATTACCTTGACTGTTTAGCAAGTTCCAGCATTTTAAAATATTGTTTCCTTTCTATGTGGAACAGGATATGGAATGAAAAAAGGTAGGCGCAGTTCAATTAAGAGTTGTTGTTTCAAACTAACCTGGATATGATCGCTAATGAAGAATAGTGAAAACCAAAAAAGTAAGACCTTTTTTTTTGTGAATTGCATATATTTGTATGTAATGGTACAGCCTGATTACTCAAACTATTCTGAGCTGTGCTTTCTGTAAATATGTAACACCCCCTATTCGACATTTAAAGTGTAAATTTTCTGCTTGTAACGCAAGTGTAGTGTAGTTCACAGTAATGTTGAATTTACTCAAACAGGTCAAACTGAAAATGATTGTGGTAGAAAAAATACTCTTCTGAAAATATAATAAATATGAACTAAATCAATATATAAATAGTAATAAGATAACATTTGAGTGGAATCAAATAAATGTATATACTGTATATGGCATCAGTCCTTCAGTGGTTCAGAAGATTTCTAGCAGCAGTTACTGTATTCTTCATGAGCATGGCGACAGTCATGGGCCCCACACCTCCAGGTACAGGTGTGATGTACCCAGCCTTCTTCTTCACCTCTGCAAGGGAAAACCGAGAAAAAAAAAAAAAAATAATACATGCTCTTTTTTGTACTCACCTAATCCCTTTTAATTATGTAACAAAAAAAAATACTTCATGAGAAACCTTTTCATGTGTGCAATATTAATACAAAATTAAAACAACATTAAAATCATTTATTCAATAACCTTAATGATTAAGGCCGTGTGAACAGCTCAGATATATATTTTTGGATTCACGGCAGCGTCATGGGCAGTGTTGTATTTTGCTGAATGTGCAAGGAACTATTTTAGAAATGACGTGTAATGATTTGTTTATTTTTTAACAGCAGATAGAGAGATAAATGCACTGACATCATCAAAATCAACGTCAAACTTATTCAAGCACTTTAGAATAGCTTGTGAAACGGTGTTGTAATTAACAGCCTGCAAGTAAAGTGTATCTACAAGGACAGCTTTCAGTTCTAGTACGTCAGATGCATGTTCACTATTTAGGCCTTGCAAAACAAACACAATGTGTAATACATAATGATCTTGGGCATCCGTCGACTTGTCAGTAACCACTGAAATGCAATCTCCTGCTTGTAATACGTGGCAAATATAGGTAAGTATTCATGACTCAGGAACTGATATCCTTGCAAGTTTGAAGCTGCCAAAGTAAGGCACTAACTACACACTTGTATTATAACCATAACTCTTCCAATGTCCCTGCAAGCTCCGAGGCACAAAAAGCTACACAAATTGAATATTTTGTTTTTGAACGGTCCAAGGATGGTAGCATGGCATGTATGAGGTGGGTCTAAATATGTGCGTTAATAGGGACCCAAAATTCAAAACAAGTGTATAACTTTGTTAATTTTTTATGATTTAAGGCATCCAGATTTAGAGAATCAAAAAGCAAGTAAAAGTTATGTGTCTATGAAAAGTATTTACAAAATAACGTATTTATATCAGAATTTTAAAACCCCAAACTTGTCTTAGCACACAGTAAATTTCAAAGTAAAAAAAACTTTGGTTTTGCAATAATTTATAGCACAGAAAAAAGTGGTGAAAGAAAGACAGAGCCAGACATCAATGAAACAGAGAAATTATATTTCAGACACAAAACAAACAAGTGTCACATTATATAGCTGCCATAATACCAAGTGAGCCAAAAGAGAAAAATGTGGAGCAATTGCAAAATTAAAGACATAAGATAATAAGCAGCATTAATTGGTAGTACATTTGAATACAGAAAAGGTAACCAATAGGCTGTTTTGTTTTCTGTTTTTTTCATGTATTCCATTTTTTCTTTTGTATTTTATTTCACAAAGGAGACATCCACAAGATTTGCATTTGACAAATGGCCATATCCATAATAAAATGTAATATAATTTGGCCCATGGCCTTAGTTTACATATATTATTCACGGGGCGGGAGCAAGGCTACCTGTAGTGACACCTTCTGACTTCTCGGAGAGCCGCCCACAGTTAGGACGAAGTCTGAGTTAGGTGAGACTGTGTCGTGGTGAGGCAACCAACATAAGGGATCCCCTTCTCTTGGGAGACCCGACATATGAAAGAGGGGTCCCTGTCTCTTGGGGGGCCCCTTACATAAATAGAGGCTCAAGCACCTGAAAGGAAGGAAGAAAAGGTGACCTCGATGAGGTGAATTATAGACTTCCAAAGCTGGGATGTAGATGCACCCCCAGAGAACCTGATATGAGAAGAGAGCCTTGTGTTACGAAGGGAGAGCTCCTACAGCGAAGTTTAGCCCCTCAGATTGCGAGGGTAGTGATAGATCATGAGATGCTAAACGGTTGGGTTTGGCCGGGGGTCCCCTCTGACTCATGAAGAACCCTCCTACTGCGGTAAATGAAGTGGAGAAAGTGAGAAAGATTTATTTTTAACACAACAAAGGTGGTTAGTAACTGGCTTCCTACTGAATATGTGAAGACCCTCCGCTCAGTGGAAAGGAAAAAAAAAACTTTCTTTTTAGGGGGGAAACCTTTGGTGGTCCCGGAGGAGGGGTCATTCCCAATCCAGACATACAAGTAATAGACTGTTGTGAAGAAGATATCTCAGATTGAGAAGAATATATGATTCAACTGCTGATGTTGAATATTTTTAATTAGATGCTCGTTAATCTTTGCTATTGCTGCTGATGTGGCTGCCCCATTTCTGAATGAAGTCCTGTTCTAGAAACTAATGTAGACAGATAAGATGTGAACCAATGTCTGGATATAATAGTCCAGTATGAATCGATGAACAGGGGGTCAGAATTTGAAATAGGTTTGCATTCTGCAATTTATTTATACATGGGAACATATGGGCATAGAGGAGATTCAATTTTTGATAGCTGAATAAATTGACCTTGAAGAAGCTGATCCATTTTGGAAATGTGCAAGAAGAGGATAAAGTGTGAATCCAAGATGAGCGTGAGATCATTGCAGCAAATACCCAGCATTGGAAAGCTGGCAATAGGGGGAACTGCATATTCTGAGCAGTTAGACATATAGTTTCCATTATTTGGTCATCAAATGTAGAGAAGCAGCATTGACGGAGGATTGAAATATAGGCATGCGGGAAGGAGAAGCAATAGGAGAGCTCTTAGAGACTCCGCACAGGAAGAGACGGACAGCTGGTATTAATAGGAGAGTTGGGGAGGTAGTGGACAACAAGCAAAATTGGTATTGTATTCCTGACAGATAGAATTTGATTGTAGCTGGTGCAAGATGTAAAGAGTCCTTTGCATGCACTATAAAAGTCCTGGTTGATGGGGTCAGATTAATCCTGCTTTGGGAGCAGAAAGTCAAATAGGTGGTCCAGCTGGTGAATTAAGAGGATCTGGTGGAAGGAGCCATGTATGTTTGCGCTGTATTGAGTAGTCTGCTGATAGTTGGGTTCAGTTGAAAATTAGCTGGTTGAACTGGGCTGTCACTGCTGGAGTTGGCTGAGCTGTAGAGACCAGACGATGAAATCTATAAATCTGCAAATGAGAAACAACATCTGCTGCATTATTATAAATGCCCATTAGATGGTGTGCTTGCATAATAAGAGGTGAACTGGAACGTACTTTATTAAAGATATGATCTGCAGATTTGTTATCACCCCTCAGATGTGCTGCTGTGACTATTGGGTAAACTTCAAGAAGAGCTGTAGATTTTAGATGCGGTGATAGGTTTTCGATTTCTAGTGGTCATGCAGTAGAAAATCATTAATTGTTTAAAAGGCCGCCGAATCCCGTGAATGAGGCGTCCTTAAATAGTTAGATCGTGCAATGCTGAAATGAAATCATCGTAGAACATAGAGGGGCCGTTCCAGTGCTGTATGAGAGCTGACCACATTTTAATGTCTTTTCTAGCTTTTGATGAAGTATTGACATTGAGTCCAAGTTTTTTGCTGTCGATGAAAGAGCAAGTAATCAAGATATAAATGTTTCTGTCCCTGGGGGATAATGTGAATTGAAAAATTAAAATGACCCAGCAACAACAGTAGTGGGAGCTTGATGACTGTTTTATTGATCTGAAATTTCTGGATAAAGGAACGGATATTACTGATTTTAGACACAGGGAGGGGGCTCTTGAGTAGCAGAATGGAGGTTGAAAACACATTTTTAGACCGTCGAGTAAATAGTTGACGAATATTTTATCTGGATGATCCAGAAGTTTTTGTTTTAATTTGTGAATATTTATAGGAGTGTAGCCTGTAAGTGTTGAAGAAAGTCACTTTGGAACTACTGGGCAGATGGCTTTTGAATGAGCGTCCCCGCAGAAACTGCATATATAAACATTTTTGCATTGGCTCCTCAACCAGATAACGAAATTGAAATGATTGCATATTTGCTTTCCTCTGCTTATCTGATTCTTCGACCTAGTCGATGATGTGGTTATCTGATGCCAAAATAGCTGCTGCTTTTGCTGAAAAGGATTTGTGATAGTTGAAAAACATGGTCCCTCCATACCTGACAAACAGCTCCACGACATAGAAACCACTTCTGTATACCCGAACCGTAGGCAAGAACATAACACATCTCTAAATACAGTGAATGCAAGGACAAATTCCCCCAGGGTAAGATTCTTTAGTAATCTGGGGTCTCTGGATTTCAGCATGACTGGTAAATTTCCGCTATCCACCACTATATGGTCCAGAATACCAATGTGCTTCTTGAAAGTCCAGCCCTTGCTCAGGAGAGATATCCTGAGTTCGCAGCCGCTTGGATCGACGAGGATTAACTCCTTGAACGGTGGGTAGTGGAATGGTACCCTGCTTGGGAGGCATTTGTTCAGCTGTTTTGGATAAGCCTAGAAGGAAGAGTGATGGGGTGATCGGCTTTTGGATTGATGCTGTCGGAGAATGCTCTGATACGGACATGAAGTTATCCTCGAAACTCTCTGAATCCAAGGAAGAGCTGTGCAGTAAGTACTCCATACTTATTTTTTTTTCTTAATTCTTTACACAGAAAGAAATTGCTGGGGTCTTGCAATCCGCTAAGGTCCACAACCAAACGAAAAAATGCAAGACACCGCATAGGGTGTGACTAGTGGTTTAAATAGGAAGTAGATTTGATTGATGATAGGAGATGAAAGGATAGGGTGGAGCCTAGCGCACGCCCCCGAACCACACTAATAGGTTAACATGAATAGGGATAAAATCGGTATAAAATAGATTTAGGGGTAAAAAATCTCAGTAAATACACTTTACATGTGGAATATGATGCGTAGCAGTTCTGGTTTCTGATTAAGTTTAATGCCCCGGGCATGTATGATGAAGCAGAATCTGTGCAAGTCGAAGCCACATTTTCCCAAGTTAGCTGGTACATTGCGAATGTTTGGTCAATTAGTGTGCTGACGGAAATATTATCTACAGAAGGTGTGCACATGACATCAGCACAAAACAAGCCAGGTTTATTTGCCTTGAAATCATACCAAAAAAAAAAAAGACAGAACTGGGTGGTACGAGCCATTGAGAGATGTATCAAAAAATCCCACTGGCCATTTTCATCAACGCGTTCCATAAGTTCCCTTTCAATTCGAAGGTGACCACCAAAACATCGTTATGAAATACACTCCTGCCTATTGGTAGGTGTCACTGAGCTCTTTCTATCAAAGCTGCAGATAGGCCCTCTCTCCTGGGTCCCGCCTCCCGAGGGTACTTAACCATCACGCAGGGGAGATTCACTGTCTTTCGCTTCTCACGATTGGTACGGTAAGACATCTCTGTGTTGCATTTTTTTCTTCTAAAAAGTGCTGCATAAGCTACTGCTTTCAGCCAGACCTGCCATATACTCCTCGCTGAGGCTCCCTCGTTGTTGAGTTGAGACTGGGCTGTGTTAGCCTTCACCACGCATGTATGTCTTATAATCAAACAGACAGTGTGGTCTCCCCCATCTGTACTGTAATATTTAACTGTTTTTGTATTTTAAAAACTGTTTTTGTATTACTGTGTTGTAAAAGTCAATCGCCCACCACGGCTTTGGCCCTGTCCCCCTGTTGTACACTACGCGTTGCTCAGGTGTGTGACCACACAGTCATGGTAGACACCGTGCTCGGTGCACATCCGTATCTGGCGCTAGTATGGGAATTCAGTGCTGCATGGTACTCTGCGCACAGCGCTCAGGTCGCATGGTGCACGCAGTGCGCTCAGTGCTTGGCCACTGCTTCGGACCTAGCACAACAGTGCCTCGTTGCCTCTGCCTGTAGACGGTGCTCCACCGCTGTAGGCTATGAGCTGCCCCGGTCGTGTGACTGCACGTAGTCCAGGCTAGACATCCTGGTCCAGCCACTACGCTGTGTTTACTCTTTTCTGTGAAACAGCCTGCACTGCTTTGCAATTGCAGTCTGCTTAAACCTTTCAGTGCTTGCTGTTTTGTGTTTTCCTCTGCTACTGCAGTTTAAAAGAGAGAAGGGAGATCCTCCATCGGACCCTGGCTCTGCTGTGCTCCACCGTAGAGTTGACTCTGCTGGGTGGCCACTCCTGGAAAGATTCTCTACTGTCCCAAACTTTCTCCATTTGGACAATATGGCTCTGACTGTGGTTTGGTAGAGACCTTGAGTCTTAGAAATGGCTTTGTAGCCCTTTCTAGGCTGATAGGCATCAAGAACTTTTTTTCCCGGAGGTCTTCAAGAATTTCTTTTAATCGTGGCATGATGTGCCTCTAGAACATGTGTGCTGACAACTTCACTCTGATGGTAAAGGGCCAAAGTTAGTCAGATTTATTTTGGGCAGGGCTGGGCCAAATCAGGCCTGATTGTTAACCAAAGTACTCAAACAGCTGACCCTAATTATCCCTTTAATTGGGGGGGCAATAACTTTTTCAGACCTGAAGATTGCATGTTTGATTACTTTGCACACCAAACAAATGAAAGAAGCACCAAACTTTGGTGTCATTTTTTCTCTCAGACTCAGACTATATATACTACTATAACCCACAAAAAGATCTGACCAAATTCAATGTGAAAAATGTGCAAAAATGCAGAAAATCAGACTGGGGGCAAATACTGTTTTCACGGCACTGTATGTGTATTTGTTTCCTACTGCCGTGCAATTAGAAATAGGTAATAATAAGTGTGATTCCTTCACGGGAACCCAGCTCTGCTGTGTCCCGCTGTTGAGTTGAATCCGCCAGCTTGTTTAAGCCTCCTACTCGGCGTGCTGTTTATAAAAACAAAGCAAAACAGTCGCACGTGCTGCCGTGGTGACTGTTATTTTACACTCACAATTGTTATGTATATATGTTTTTCTTTACTGCCTTGCAGTTTTAAAAAAGAAAAAGTAGCAGCGTGACTCCTCTACCGGGATCCAGCTCTGCAGGGTCCCGCTGTTGAGTGGAATTGGCAGGCTTATTTTAGCCTGTCTATTTGCGTGCTTGGTCACCCGCCTGGGATGGGGAATGTGTCACTTTGTTCCTGCACAATACACCACAGCTCCTTGAGCCTGTGCTCCATTCTGGCATACGCTATGCACTGCCACATTGTGTGACTGCACGGGGTCCAGGACCAGGTTATCGCCTCCCTGCACCATGGTGCAGCACCATGCGCTCCCCTGTACTGCTCTCCTGATTGCCTACTGCAGTCACTCGAGCTATGTATCCACCCCAGTCTATGCTATGCACTACCCCGGATTCACGCATCCATGCCTCGGTACTTGGCGCCACAGCATATCAATAACACTCGGTGTCCCCAGTGCTATTCTACCTCACTGGGTGCCCTCGGTGCATCTGCACCCTTGGTGCCAGAGTGCTTAAATACACGGCTGAGGTGTATGGTGGCTCGCCAGGCTGTTGGCCTGGGTATCACACTGGACCAGGAGAACCTGTTCCACGTTCCTATGGGTCCAGCGCACAAGAAGTATCTCCGTTCCGCCTTACAGGGGAGCGTCCTCAGTCTCTGTGCGGTGATTTGGCCTCTCCTTACCCCCACACGATTCAAAGTGCACGGATGCCACCCTCGCTCCCAAGCGGCGGCAAGTGATCAGGGTGATGAATTGCCTGTATGACTGGTTGATCTACCCAGTCGCAGGAAGGAGCAGCGGCCCACACAGCTATTTGTGATGAAGCATTTGTTTGAGACTGTCTCACCCTTAATGATGCTAGAGCCAATTAATAGCAAGCTTACCTGTCGGATGACAGAGTAGCAGCTCTACAGCACCAACTCTCCTTGTTTCGACATGGATCAAGGTGCCATTTGTCTTGTGCCGCAGCAATATCAGCATTGGGATGGGTTTACTGTGCATGCACCCGCTGCTAGTGTGGCTCAATGCGTTCCCTCTGCATCCCAAGCACAACAGACACCATCGGCTGACAGTGTGTCTTGCTTGCTCGGCGGCCCTGCGCTGGTGGAGAGCTACCTCTCCCTTGTGCCAAGGAGTCCAAATGGGAGTAGTTTCCAACTGGACGCCTCCAACTCAGGTTGTGGCGCAGTCTGCAAAGGCAGAGGAGTCAGCGAGCCCTGGTCGGATTGTTGGACGTCCCTGCATATCAATATGCTGGAGCTGCAGTCAGTGTTCCTTGCTCTCCAGCGTTTCCTACCCGTAGTGCGGAACAGACATGTGCTGATCCGCACGAACAATACATCAGTGGTGGTGTATGTCAACAACCAGGGTGGCCTTCAGTCCCCAGGGCTGCATCGCCTAGCCTTCAGGCTTCTGATTTGGGCACAACGGAACCTACTGTCCCTTTGGACTACGCATGTTCCAGGCGTGGAGAATCGGGCAGCGGACCTCTTCTCGACGGAGGGCCTGCATCCACGGAGTGGCGGCTCCACCCTCAGGTGGTGGAGTGCATTTTGAAACGGTCTGGAAGGCGCAGGTTGATCTCTCGCCTCGGCGGAGATGACACACAGCCCCCTATGGTACTCCCTCCAACGCTGCGGCGGTCCACTCGGTGTCAATGCCCTAGCACACGAATGGCCCAGAGCGCTGCGCTCCTTTACGCGTTCCCGCCTCTGCCATTACTCCCGGCCTTTCTCGAAAAGGTCCGGTCAGAGAAGGCATCAGTTCTCCTAGTGGCCCCCAGGTGACCCAGGAGAATCTGGTATTCATCGCTGTGCCAGCTATTGAATGGCCCGCCCTGGGATGTCCCGCTTCGCTGAGATCTCCTCAGCCAGGCGAGAGGCACACTTTGGCACCTGGAGCCAGGCAGGCTCCAGTTGTGGGTCTGGCCCTTGAAGGGACCACTGGTCAGCCTTAGGGCTGTCAGACGCGGTCGTGGGTACACTGCAGAATGCTAGGGCGCATTCCACTAGGTCACTGTACGCCTATAAGTGAAAATATTTGCAAGATTGGTGCCGTATTAATGGTCATGATCCAATCTTCTGTCTCATGCCTGTCATCTTGCAGTTTCTGCAAGACTTGCTTGAGGCTAGTAGATCACCTTCCACACTGAAGGTTTACCTAGCAGCTATTTCTGCTTGTCATGCCCCCGTTGACTCAATGTCCCCGGGCGCACATTTTCTGGCTACCTGGTTTCTCCAAGGCGCTCAGCGATTGCACCCTCCTAGGAGGGCTACTCTCCCCGAATGGAGCCTTGAGATTGTGCTGGATGCTCTCACGCAGGCCCCCCGATGTTTTGGTGGCCATCTTTGACTAGAAAGGGAATGTTAGTTTACCTACCGTAAACCTGGTTCCCTGAAAGAGAAGATGGCCACCGACCGCGAGGTCGCTTTGATAGAAAAAGCTCAGTGACACCTACCAATAGGCAGGAGTGTATCCCATAACGATGTTTTGGTGGCCATCTTCTCTTTCAGGGAACCAGGTTTACGGAAGGTAAACTAACGTTTACCAACTAAAGCATCACCATTTTCTGTCAAATATTTATGTTTAAGATTGTCGGCGTAAGGCAGTGTTTTAGCTGATGGACAGTACTGTAGCACAAAGTCACCAATACATACCTCGTTGCAATAATCAATGGCTGTCCAGCAAAGCATAGTGCTCTGATAAACTAACACAGTCATTCTGTGTTCTCTTTGTATTAAAAAGCTGCATAAATGGATTGCTTGTCTCTCAGTTCACTTTATTGTTTTAGTTTAATGTGTCGCTTATATTTCAGTATTTGCAACGCTATGCATCCTCTGCCTCATCTGACCCCTTCTGTTATCTTTGCTTTCTGTACACTTCGAAACATTAGTTTTCCTTTAAATATTCATAAACTAATTTACATTTTCTCCCCATTCCTCATCCACTACAAATATTATATTTTCGTGTAAGTACAGTATTTCAATTTAGTTTTTGATCAAGCTAGTAGTTACTACGCCCAGCAATTGCCACAATAATCAGACTTTCATTGGCCAACATAACCAGGTGATAATGTGTTTAAGAGGTGGCAGAGAACCACGTTTGAACGTTATTTGATCCTATGACATCTAAACATCTGCTGTATCCTAGGATACAGTGTAGGGCTGCTTATTACAATGCCAGAGTCACAATAATACAGCATTTTCATCAAAATATTGACAAAAAATAGACAAAAAAAAATCGGGTATTAATCAGTAGAAACGATGTCCAGTTAAAAAAAAAAAAAAAAAAAAAAAAAAAAAAAAAAAAAAATCCTGTATTGTTTCGGTAAAATTCGGAATAAACCGGAACCGCAGAACACTATGTATATCCTACTGTATACAAAGCGAGTCCAATCAGCCATTTACACTCATTTGGAAGCACTTAACCATTGTTTTTGACATAGCATGCTGGTATGTAAGTTTGGTCAGTCAATAGTTGATCAAATGTATAGACATCTGGCCCAATTAATAAAAGGTATAAATGCTGTTATATGCCATTACAATACATTATTCAAAAGGGTGGAGTCTTCAAAAATGTGTATATTATTTGTTTACAATAGTTTTACAGAACGCCAGTAACATCAAACCAGGGTCCCTCCATTGCCAACTGCACGTTGTACATCAGAGTATGTATGACTGCTAAGGTGGCACTGAAATTTCCCCACTGAAACTTCATCGAAAACGCTCAAAGCTAACATGCAAATGAGGCCGCACTCCAAACTTTCATGACGACTACCAACCACTGGATGTAGAAGCAGCTATCACCTTTGTTTATGTCCGTGTTATCTCTATAGTGCATAGGGCTATGAAATACGCTTTTTTCTTTTTTTTTTAACCCTTTGCGGTCCTATGTCGGACAATTTTCCCTTTCCAGTCCGATATCGGACCCTGTCCAACATTATCAAAAAGAAGTCAAGCACAGGTCTCTAGTCGTTTTTTCTCCAGAAAACGCAGAGAAAACCTTTCAATGGCAGAGTGAGACCGACAGGAGCTGAGAGAAGCTGAAAAAGAAGGGGGCGGATCTGAGCAATACACATAGCCCCGGCACTACAGAGATAACACAAAGAAGATAGCTGATATCCGCATCCAGCGCTCATAGCGCTCATAGAATAACACAGACATTTTCAGAGCTTTTTGAGATGTTATAGTAATAAAATAATGACTTGGATCACATTATTGAGGAGTTTGGTGATAAAATGATTTATCAGTATGCATTACTATGAAGAAGTATGTGAAAAATACATCGAACAAGGGGTGGGGCTTGGCTGGAGATGCAGTACTGAGTGTCCTTTTGCTATGCAGTGCCTTTGTAAAATAAACAGCACGCGTGAAAATAAATTGGACCTGACGCATCTGACAAGCCCTGAATAAAAGGTCCGCTAAGGGTTAACGTCAATATAATCAGTGCATGCTGATTGGCCAGGCTTTCATTCTGATCAGATTTCATTTTGGCATGCCACACCAATTTCCACTTGTTTCTCTTTATGTCAGAGCTTACACATTGATCAACGAGCGAAGACTTTAGTAGTGCGATGTAAAAACAGCGGTACGGAATAATACTACTTTTTTTTAGTGTTGGGGAAAAATATAAAAACATTTTAAACAAACATTGATCCACCTGAATTTAAAAGCAAAAATCCATGCCTTCGTCCAAGAGATCAATTACACAGAAATTCCAATGCTTTTCACCAATTTATAACCTTGCCAGAATTGGTGTGACAGTTTCTAATATGGCAAGGGAAGAAACAGCTCCATCAGATGTTTGGGATTAACATGTATACTGTACAGTTATGGCCAAAGCGTTGCATAACATAGAATTTTGGGACTGAGACATCAATACAAAATAAATAACAAAAAACATAATTTTGATCTTTTAGTTAGCATCATGTAATCAAAGAAAATTCAAAATGATATCGCAAAACTCTACCGGAAGCCATAATAGTAGTACAGTATTTCATGTTAGACTTCAAAATGTCACATTTTTCATACATATGGAAATTACAAAGCAGTATGTAATTCACTATGTTATTAACATAACATTATTTAGCAGATCTCATTCTACTTTATGAAGTGAAATTAGTTAATGCAAAACCTTTGGCCAAAAAACATGAACATGCACAGCTTTTCAAATGGGTCTTTTACTACTATTGTGAAGAAACAACAATGGCAAAAAAATGTCATGTCTACTGAGGTACTGTTTCTGCCTCAAATATACACAAAAAAATATTTAACTAACTACTGAGTGACACCTCTATAGTTAATTCAGTGGTGTAAAGTAAGGCCTTCACAACCTGTTCTTCAGGAGTATATTTTCATACAGTTGAACATATAATTCTATGATATTAAAGCATTGCTAATCATTATACTTGTGTTATATTTAGCTGGGAAATGTGCAACATGTGATTGGAACAGAAAAGTGAAAGTAATTTTTTTGTATTTATGTAACTTTAATACGTTAGTAATGTACGTAAGTTTAGGTACCATATTAAATAATATTAATGTATATGACTTGTTGTCAGAGCAATGCAACATCTAAAAAAAATCCTGATTTATGTCTCCAGTTTATCATTAGAAGTGCCTGGGAATTAAGATCCAGTAAAGAATAGAGACAGACCGCTGTATTTTTTAAAATGAGAAACTAGCTTCATTGCAGAAATTTCATTTATTTTTCATACAATATACTTAGGAAAAAATTGCAGTACGACCACCAGTGTTGATGGCTGCAATCTGAGGTCACCAAAACAACTGGGTTGAGAACCACTGTCTGAAATGCTTTCGATGAAGTAAATATGTTTTACCTTCAAAGTCCACATCTCCTACCAACTTGGTCTTTCCAGTTTCAGGGTCCTGGATGCGATTAATGCCAACATCAATAACAGCTGCTCCCTCCTTCACCATATCTGCAGTAATCAGCTTTGGAACTCCTGAAATAAGAATAAATATAAGTCTTTTTACTTTCATATTACATAGTCAAGCCCATGGGATCACCAAGCATAGAACAGTGGAGTTCAGTCACAGTGGTTTTAAGTTGTGGTGCAGCTGTTTGGTTATTTGGTTTGGAATGATGGTAGGTGGGTCAATTTTTGCAGAGAAAACCACAGCTTTACTACATTGAAAAAAAGGTATTCAGTCAATTTCCATCTGCAATATACAGTAGGCAGTAAAACTAACAGGTTGAATAATTGATTTGATGCAGCAAATCTGTTTAATGTGTTAAGGTCGCCACACACCGGACGCGATGCGATTTGTCCTGCAATAAAATGGTACTTTTGCTGAGACACTACCTTTCACACCAGTGGTGACAGGCAGGCACAATGTGATAGACAACTCCTCTGACTGTATCATCAGCTAGAAAAAAGTCACACTTATTAGTCCTGTTATACAGCTAATAATAGACTCAGGCTCAGTACTGTGGGGTGAGACGCAAATGTGCTCTTCCTTTCTTTAACCCTTAGCTGTCCATTTATTCAGCACTTGTCAGGGGTGTCAGGTCCAATTTATTTTCACACACGCTGTTTAAATTACTTTTTTCCAGAGTATAACAGGTTTAAAAGTCACTGAATCGCAAAAGTACACTCAGTACTGCATCTCCAACCAAGCTCCACCCCTTGTTCGCTGTATTTTTCACATACATCTTTATAGACGTGCATATTGATAAATCCTCTCCTGATCACTCGTTTTATCACCAAACTCCTCATTAATGCAATTCAAGTCATTATTTTATTACTATAACATCTCAAAAAGCTCTGCAAATGTCTGTGACATTCTTTGAGTGCTGGATGCAGAAGCAGCTATCTCCTTTGTTTAATTCCGTGTTATCTCCATGGTTCATGGGGCTATCAGATATGCTTTTTTTTTCATCTTCATTCGGTTCCTATCGGTCTCACTTGGCCATTGAAAGGTTTTCTCGGCTTTTTCCAAAGAAAAAACGACTAGAGACCTGTGCTTTACGTCTTTTTGATGATGTCAGACAGAGTCCGACATCGGACTGGAAAGGGAGAATTGTAATGTGGGACCTGGTCCGACACAGGACCGCAAAGGATTAATAAATTAAATAAACTAAAACACAAACAAAACGGCATGGTGGTCAAAATAAACACACAGAATACAACAAATATCACGCTGGTCTAAATCTAGCATGAGTAGAAGCTATTGTTATAAAATTGTTCTCTGCTCTCTCATTCTTTCCTCTGTCTTCCTTCTTCTACAGCGCTCAGCTGCTTCTTTTTTTATACATGTGCCCACCCCCAAATTGCCAAACGACTAACTAATTTGAAGACAGCCACATTCTGCACGTGTTGTTTTTAGCAGGGAAGCAGACAATTATCTTCCCTGCCAAAAACAACACGTGCAGAATGTGGCTGTCTTCAACCCAGGAACATAAGAACATAAGAAAGTTTACAAACGAGAGGAGGCCATTCGGCCCATCTTGCTCGTTTGGTTGTTAGTAGCTTATTGATCCCAAAATCTCATCAAGCAGCTTCTTGAAGGATCCCAGGGTGTCAGCTTCAACAACATTACTGGGGAGTTGATTCCAGACCCTCACAATTCTCTGTGTAAAAAAGTGTCTCCTATTTTCTGTTCTGAATGCCCCTTTTTCTAAACTCCATTTGTGACCCCTGGTCCTTGTTTCTTTTTTCAGGCTGAAAAAGTCCCTTGGGTCGACACTGTCAATACCTTTTAGAATTTTGAATGCTTGAATTAGGTCGCCACGTAGTCTTCTTTGTTCAAGACTGAACAGATTCAATTCTTTTAGCCTGTCTGCATATGACATGCCTTTTAAGCCCGGAATAATTCTGGTCGCTCTTCTTTGCACTCTTTCTAGAGCAGCAATATCTTTTTTATAGCGAGGTGACCAGAACTGAACACAATATTCAAGATGAGGTCTTACTAGTGCATTGTACAGTTTTAACATTACTTCCCTTGATTTAAATTCAACACTTTTCACAATGTATCCGAGCATCTTGTTAGCCTTTTTTATAGCTTCCCCACATTGTCTAGATGAAGACATTTCTGAGTCAACAAAAACTCCTAGGTCTTTTTCATAGATTCCTTCTCCAATTTCAATATCTCCCATATGATATTTATAATGTACATTTTTATTTCCTGCGTGCAGTACCTTACACTTTTCTCTATTAAATGTCATTTGCCATGTGTCTGCCCAGTTCTGAATCTTGTCTAGATCATTTTGAATGACCTTTGCTGCTGCAACAGTGTTTGCCACTCCTCCTACTTTTGTGTCGTCTGCAAATTTAACAAGTTTGCTTACTATACCAGAATCTAAATCATTAATGTAGATTAGGAATAGCAGAGGACCTAATACTGATCCCTGTGGTACACCGCTGGTTACCACACTCCATTCTGAGGTTTTTCCTCTAATCAGTACTTTCTGTTTTCTACATGTTAACCACTCCCTAATCCATGTACATGTGTTTCCTTGAATCCCAACTGCGTTCAGTTTGAGAATTAATCTTTTGTGCGGGACTTTGTCAAAAGCTTTCTGGAAATCTAAATAAACCATGTCATATGCTTTGCAATTATCCATTATGGATGTTGCATCCTCAAAAAAATCAAGCAAGTTAGTTAGGCACGATCTCCCTTTCCTAAAACCATGTTGACTGTCTCCCAGTACCCTGTTACCATATAGGTAATTTTCCATTTTGGATCTTATTATAGTTTCCATAAGTTTGCATATAATAGAAGTCAGGCTTACTGGTCTGTAGTTACCTGGTTCAGTTTTGTTTCCCTTTTTGTGGATCGGTATTACGTTTGCAATTTTCCAGTCTGTCGGTACCACCCCTGTGTCAAGAGACTGCTGCATGATCTTGGTTAGCGGTTTGTAAATTACTTCTTTCATTTCTTTGAGTACTACTGGGAGGATCTCATCCGGCCCAGGGGATTTGTTTATTTTAAGAGCTCCTAGTCCCTTTAACACTTCTGCCTCAGTTATGCTAAAGTTATTTAAAACTGGACAGGAACTGGATGACATGTGGGGCATGTTGTCAGTATCTTCCTTTGTAAAAACTTGTGAAAAGTAATCATTTAACATATTTGCTATTTTTTTTTTCTTCATCTACGATTTTGCCATTTGTATCTCTTAAACATTTAATCTCCTCTTTGAATGTTCTCTTGCTGTTGTAATATTGGAAAAACATTTTGGAATTGGTTTTAGCTCCCTTAGCAATGTTTATTTCTATTTCTCTCTTGGCCTTTCTAACTTCCTTTTTGACTTGCATTTGCAGTTCTGTGTACTCTTTCTGTGTACTTTCTTTTTGGTCTTTTTTTAATGCTCTGTAAAGTGCCTTTTTTCGCTGAATATTTTTTTTAATTGATCTATTAAACCATTTTGGCAATTTAGTTTTACATTTAGATTTGTCTACTTTAGGGATGTAATTGTTTTGTGCCTCTAGTACTACATTTTTGAAGAACAACCATCCTTCTTCTGTGGGTGTTTTCTCTATTTTACTCCAATCTACTTCTGTTAGTCTCTGTTTCATACCTTCATAGTTTGCTTTTCTAAAATTGTAAACCTTAGCTTTAGTCATTACTTTTGGGGATTTAAAAAACACTTCAAATGAGACCATGTTGTGGTCTGAGTTTGCCAGTGGTTCTCTGACCTCTGTTTTAGTTATTCTATCTTCGTTATTTGAAAAGACTAAATCAAGGCATGCCTCCCCTCTAGTGGGTGCCTTCACAAATTGTGTTAGGAAGCAGTCATTTGTCATTTCCACCATTTCTATTTCATCCTTCGCGCTACCCACCGGGTTTTCCCATTTTATTTGGGGGAAGTTGAAATCCCCCATTAGTATGGCTTCTCCTTTGCTACACACATTTCTAATGTCATTGTATAACAGATTATTTTGCTCACTGTCTGAATCTGGCGGTCTATAGCATGCTCCTATTATTATGCCTTTTGAATTTTTGTCCGTTATTCTGACCCATATTGATTCGGTTTTATTTTCTTTGTCCAGGTTTAACACCTGGGCTTCAAGACTGTTTCTTATGTATAGCGCTACCCCTCCTCCTCTTCTGTCCTGCCTGTCTTTCCTATACAGTGTATACCCACAAATATTATATTCGTCCCCATCACTCTCAGACAACCACGTTTCTGTAACACCTATCACATCATAGTTACCTGTTAGTGCAGTAGCTTCAAGTTCTAGAATTTTGTTTCTGATACTTCTAGCATTTAGATAAATACATTTAATGGTTGTCTTACCTGAGTTGTTGTTCTTGTTTTGATGCGGTCTCCCTTCTGTTTTTTTGTTGATTTCTCCCCCCTTCCTTTCTAGTTTAAATGCTTCCGAACCTGCTCGAGGATCTTTTCTCCAAGTAGACTGGTTCCCTTGTTATTTAAATGCAGTCCATCCCGTCTATACAGATAGTCCTCGTTGTAGAATGTGGTCCAATGATCAAGATAGGTGAAGCCTTCCCGTGTGCACCACGTCTTCAGCCATGCGTTTTGATTAATTATTTCCAGCTGTCCATATGGTCCTTTGCAAGGTGCGGGTAGTATACCAGAAAATACCACAGTTTTGTTTTTCTCTTTTAATTTCCTTCCTAGCTCTCTGAATTTGTTTTGCAGGGATTTTGGTCTGTCTCTTCCAATGTTGTTTGTACCGATGTGGACGACTACTACCGGGTCGTCTCCTGTTCGTTCTAGGAGCCTGTCCACGTTCTCAGTGATGTGCTTGACCGAGGCTCCCGGAAGGCAGCACACTGTTGTAGTAAGGGGGTCCAAACTGCGAATTGAACTTGCTGTGTTTCTCAATATGGAGTCCCCAACAATCATGACCTCCCTTCTTTTTGCTGTCTGGTCACCACTGTCAATAGGGTCCTGGATGTTGTTCCTTTCATTCTCTTGTTGTTGGTTCTGCTCATCAAAATTCTGAAGTGACTCAAATCTGTTGGTTGTTTTGATTTCTGGTGGTTGTGTTTGACTAAGTTTCTTTTTTTCCCTGCTTCTGCCTACCTGAACCCAGCTGTTCTGACCTTCTATCTCCCTGGTGGCTTTCAGTCTGTTAGGGGTGATGCAGACTTCCATGAATTGTGGGTGTGCCAGTTCCTCAAGATCCTGTTGCTGTCTCACTTCTTCCAGCTCCATTTCTAGCATACTTCCTAGTTTATGCAAATCCAGGATCGCGCGGCACTTTACGCACACTTGGTTTAGCTCCGCTGGGTTTTCTCGGATTTCCCACATCAAGCAGGTGTCACAGATTACTGGCTTGAAGACCATGTTGAGGTTTTTTTTTAAGTTTAGTTTCTTCTGCAGCCGTCAACCTGCTTTCAAACTGCTTCGAAACTGCTCTGTACTTTTCCACGCCTGTACTTCTGCCACTCGCTGTCGCTTCCACACGCTGTCGCTGGGAAGACTGCCTCGTTTAACTGCGTTGTTCTGCTGTGCTGTTGGCTCCTCCCCTCGCCCGTGTCTCAAAACGGCGCTGAATTTGAATCAGCTGCTCCGAGTTTCAGCTTGTTTGTTATCAGAAAAACACAAGCGGCTGTTTGACTTTGAGCTGCTGCTGTGTTTCCCCAATGTCCTCTGTTTTCTGATTAAAGCAATTCAAGATGCAATTTCTCCTTTCTGCTTCGAAACTGCTCTGTACTTTTCCACGCCTGTACTTCTCCCACTCGCTGTCGCTTCCACTCGCTGTCGCTGTCGCTGGGAAGGGGCCTATCAGCAGCTCTGATAAAAAGAGCTCAGTGAATACCTATGAATAGCCAGGCATATCCCATTATTATGTTTTGGTGGTCATCTTCTCTTTCAGGGAACCAAGATTACGGTAAGTAACCAAACGTTTTCCATACTTAACGAAAAACTGAGACATTTAAAAAGTGACATTTCGAAATCCAACATGCCTTCAACACTACTGTACAACTATTATGGCTTCCAATACACTATTGCGATATCATTCTGTAGTTTCTTTGATTACATTAATAAAACATCTAAAATTATGTTAATCCAAAATAAAATGTAGGCGATGCAAAAGTTGTGGCCATAGATGTACCATCTCTAAGCAAAACATAATCGTCGATGTTTAATTTTACTATAACCATTACAATATTTAATATATAAAATGTAATACCCTGTTAGCATTTTGGATGTTCGTACATATGAACAAAAACTAATAAATTAGTTCACTGGAAAAACAATCAGAGGCTGAGATATCAGCAATTAAAATGTAAGGGAGGTACTGCTGCACCAAAAAGTGCTGTCTGTCTCAGGCAAACCTCTCCCGAGGACATGGCGGTGGTTGTCCACATTCTTTTTTTGTGACATCAGGCCGGAATGCGGAAAGCAAAACATGCACATGGTACTGCAGTGAAAAAGACGAGCCATGTGCCGTTTATTTGAATACAAAAATATTTCAAACAAAAACAGTGCTCACAGAGCAAAATAAATATTCAACAAAAACAAATCACGGACACAAAATAATAATAAGATCCTAGGTCAGGCTGGGCAGTTGCTGGCACTGTTACCAGAATCTATTATTTTGCTCTCGATCTCGCTCTCGTTTTCTCCTCTGTACAACCACCACAACTGCAGAGAGCTGCAGGATTTTATAGTCTTTCCGAGGGATTAACTAGCTATGAATTTATTCAATAATTATCTTATTACCACTCGGCCATAGTCTGCACAAGATTAATAAGGATGTGTGACTGTCAGCTAGTTTAATAATCAGCAGCTGATCAGTCACGCATCCTCACAAGGTTTTTAAAAATAGAAACAATATACAAAACACGGCTTATCGCCACAACATTTACACATATAAAACATAACACAAAATAATAATAAACAAAGGGGCAGGGCACTCCGCCACAATCCCCCTCATGACAAAATTAATTAAATTCTAAATGATTTTTTCGCCAGTGTACCTCTCTGTTCACCAGAGCAGCTTCTTTTTTCATAAGAAGAATTTGTGAGACGTGTGACGAAGAAAGATTTTAAAAATATAAAACAAACACATTTCCCACTCACAAAATGAAAAGACAGTGTTACAGTCAATCTTAACTGCAAAAACTGTACTAAGCATGCTCAGAACCAAAATTTCAAATCCCTATAACTCAGCAACAGATTAATATGTTTTCACCAAACCAGAAAAAGGTGCTTTTCTGGGCCAGTCCCCTTGTACCCTAAAATTGTTAAACAAAAATTGCAAACCATTTTAGAGCTGGAGACTGACAAAAAAAACCCAAAAAAACACACAGATTTTTTTTTGTTTGTTAATTTTCCACTATCAGGATCTCGGAATCCGCATACCTGAGCAGAATGAAATAACCCACACCAAGAGATCTAACCAAAGGGGCCACATATCCAAACTTTCTTGCAAATCCTTTGAACAGGGTCAAAGTTATTAAAGTACTGAAATTGGGGTTTAACATGAAACTGCCTACACAACCCTAACACACACACACACACACACACACACAATATACACATACATATATATATATATATATATATATATATATATATATATATATATATATATAATATATATTATAAGATATATATATAATATAGACATATACATATATATAATATATATATATTATATGTATATCATACATATATACATATATATATATATATATATATATATATATATATATACACACACACACTACATACACACACACAGCTCCGGAAAAAAAAATTAAGAGACCACTGCAAAATTATCAGTTTATCTGGTTTTATTATTTATAGGTATGTGTTTGGGTAAAATGAACATTTTTGTTTTATTCTATAAACTACTGACAACATTTCTCCCAAATTCCAAATAAAAATATTGTCATTTAGAGCATTTATTTGCAGAAAATGACTGGTCAAAATAACAAAAAAGAGTGTTGTCAGACCTTCGACTAACATTATGTAATACAATTTTTGTTCCTGGGTAGTAAGTGTTATTTCCTAACTGCCTATGCCTCAAAAGTATAGAAAATGGCTATTATTCCCCAAAAACTTTGCTTTTGTGACCAGGACAGTGACATTTCAAAATATCACTATTTCCAATGGGAAAAGGGGCAAATGTGCATCTTTTCGTTCACATAAAGTCAGAAAAAAACAACATATGAATCCAAATTAACATGTATTTATACTAAAGTAATACAAAAATGACTACAAAAGATTTAGAAGCGAGTAGTTTTTCAAGATTTACGATTATACTGTAAATTTGTTACACGTGTAATGCAAATAAAATAAGTTCAGATTCATTTTTAAACAACACAATATTAATGTTTTAGCTTAGGAAGAGTTCAGAAATCAATATTTGGTAGAATAACCCTGATTTTCAATCACATCTTTCATGCGTCTTGGCATGCTCTCCACCAGTCTTTCACATTGATGTTGGGTGACTTTTTGCCACTCCTGGTGCAAAAATTCAAGCAGCTCGGCTTTGTTTGATGGCTTGTGACCATCCATCTTCCTCTTGAGATTGAATCTGGAGATTGGGCTGGCCATGACAGGGTCTTGATCTGGTGGTCCTCCATCCACAAAAAACGGTCCTCAGAGTTGGGGAACATTGTGCAGAAGGAAGCAAGTTTTCTTCCAGGACAACCTTGTACTTGGCTTGATTCATGTGTCCTCCACAAAGACAAATCTGCCCGATTCCAGCCTTGCTGAAGCACCCCCAGATCATCACCGATCCTCCACCACATTTCACAGTGGGTGCGAGACACTGTTGCTTGTAGGCCTCTCCAGGTCTCCGTCTAACCATTAGACGACCAGGTGTTGGGCAAAGCTGAAAATTGGACTCATCAGAGAAGATGATCTTACTCTAGTCCTCTACGGTCCAATTCTTATGGTCTTTTGCAAACCTCAGCCTGGCTCTTATTTGCTTCTCATTGATGAAGGGCTTTTTTCTAGCTTTGCACGATTGCCTGTTTCGAACCGTCCTCACTGTGCACTTCACCCTAGCTGCCGTTTGCCATTCTTTTTGTAGGTCACTTGATGTCATCCTACAGTTGCTGAGTGACATTCAAATGAGTTGCCGGTCATCTCGGTCAGTGGAGAGTCGTTTTCGCCCTCTGCCGGTCTGTAGCTTTGTTGTCCCCAATGTGTGCTGCTTGATCTTGTTCTTATGAACCGCCGTCTTTGAAATTTTAAGGATGGAAGCAACCCGACGCTCACTGTATCCCTCTGCCAGTAAAGCTAGAATTGAAACCTTCTTTTCCTCACTCAAAACTTTCCTTTTCAACTCTTTGGGCATGGTCAATAGTTATTTTTTGATTCCAATTACTTTTGAGGTACTACTAGCACTGTTTTGCCATCCAGCTGGTCCTATTGCAAGAGGATAGTGATGACCACAGGAGTGGTTTTTATACTTTTCCTCGTTAAATCAGATTTGGTTCAGGTGATCCCCTAATCAGTACCTCATTCGGTAGAATGAGGTGTGCCTGTGTTGGAATTCAACAGACACTGGAATGGAATGGCTGCCATACATGTACAGATGCTGATTTAAGAAAAAAATTTCAGTGGTCTCTTAATTTTTTCCAGAGCTATATATATATATATATATATATATATATATATATATATATATATATATATATATATATATATATAGTGGCTTGCAAAAGTATTCAGACCCCTGACCAATTCTCTCATATTACTGAATTACAAATGGTACATTGAAATTTTGTTCTGTTTGATATTTTATTTTTAAATACTGAAACGCTGAATCAATTATTGTAAGGTAGCATTGGTTTTATGTTGGGAAATATTTTTAAGAAAAATAAAAAAAAACTGAAATATCTTGCTTGCATAAGTATTAAACCCCCACACATTAATATTTGGTAGAGCCACCTTTCACTGCAATAACAGCTTTAAGTCTTTTGGGGTAAGTATGTACCAGCTTGCACACAGTGTCGGAGTGATTTTGGCCCATTCTTCTTTGCAGATTTGCTCCAGGTTGTTCAGGTTGGTTGGACGAAGCTTGTGAACCACAATTTTCAAATAGTGCCACAGATTCTCAGTGGGATTGAGATCAGGACTTTGACTGGGCCACTGTAGGACATTCACCTTTTTGTTCTTGAGCCACTCCAGTGTTTCTTTGGCCTTGTGCTTGGGATCATTGTCCTGCTGAAAGGTGAATTTCCTCCCAAGCTTCAGTTTTTTAGCGGACTGAAGCTGATTCTCTTGCAGTATTTTCCTGTATTTTACTCCATCCATTCTTCCTTCAATTGTAACAAGATGCCCAGTCCCTGCTGATGAGAAGCATCCCCACAGCATGATGCTGCCACCACCATACTTCACTGTAGGGATGGTGTGTCTTGAGGCATGAGCAGTGTTAGGTTTGCGCCACACATAGCGCTTTGAGTTTTGGCCAAAAAGCTATATCTTGGTCTCATCTGATCATAAAACCTTTTCCCACATCGCAGCTGGGTCACTCTCATGTTTTCTGGCAAACTCCAGACGTGCTTTCAGATGGTACTTTTTGAGTAACGGCTTCTTTCTTGCCACCCTCCCATACAGGCCAGTGTTATGCAGAGCTCTTGATATGGTTGACTGGTGCACCACTACTCCACTCCCAGCCACTGAACTGTAGCTCCTTCAAAGTGATTGTTGGCCTCTCTCACAAGTCTCCTTCCTTTTTGAGTGCTGAGTTTTGAGGGACGGCCTTTTCTTGGCAGTGCCTGGTCCTCTTCCTGATTATTGATCCAACTGTGCTCACTGGGATATCCAAACACTTGGATATTATTCTCTACCCTTTTCCTAATCTATCCATTTGTATTACTTTATCTCTAAATTCTGTAGAATGCTCTTTGGTCTTCATCTTCCTTCAGATTCACAGCCTTACCAATGATCCTTCAACAGTGGGGTTTTTATCCAGAAAATGTGACAGCAACTTTAATGGTTCACAGGTGGAGACCAATGGTAAGGTAATTGTGTCCTCGTTAGGGCAATTTCTTTCATCGGTGCAAACTGGGAGCTTCCACAGCACAGGCGTTGAATACTTTTTTTAAATTTTTCTTAAAAATATTTCCCAACATAAAACCAATGCCACCTTACAATAATTGATTCTGAGTTTCAGTGTTTAAAAATAAAATATCAAACAGAACAAAATTTCAATATACCATTTGTAATTCGGTAATATGAGAGAATTGGTCAGGGGTCTGAATACTTTTGCAAGCCACTATATATATATATATATTATGTGTGTGTGTTTGTAAGGTATAAACCACGAGGGGCCGTGCGGTTCCTATGATATACACCACGCCTGGGGTGGCCTTTAACCAAGTGGTTCATACTGCTTATAACACGGCTACCTGTCATTTGTGGGAAGAAAAATAATTAAAATAATTAAAGCACATTTAAATTAAGACAAAACCAGAAACTTTTATTGTGTAGACATCCGCAGTGTAATATAGTCCTAAATTTAATTTCATTTAATTGTTCACTTATTAAAAATAAATTGCACGTTAGTTTATTGTGAATGTCTGCATCGAAAGTGCTTACTAGAAACTGGAGGACTGAATACAAGCTGTGATGATGGACAGAGTTTCAAATGACAATAAGGAAGTAAACAGAGCAGATGCGATGGAGACTGAAGGCAGATCTTGAAGTGAGTTTGTGAATTCATTATATGCAAGGCACACATAGTACGTTTTCATCATTTTGGGTCTTAAAATATGTTTTTGTTAGTTGTCAGACACCCTTGCCTCCAAGTCGTGCCACATTAAGTTGACGATTAAACCAGACTTTAAGCACCAATCCGACTGCGGTGTCAGGGGACAGTACCTCAGTTTCCCGCACACACTTAAAATCCAGGCCGGTAATTCGGGGGGTGGTGTCTGGCCTTTTCGTTATCTGCTTTTCTAAGAGTTTTCCTACCTGACAGGAACACATTATTGCATCAACTCGCTGTAGGCAGAGATGTTAAAACTTCTACTGTTAAAATATGTATTTAGTCCAGCTAAGCATCATAAAACTAGAGACTGAATTCTGGTCCTCAGTTGAACTTCTTGCACTGGCATAAAATTCCCTTAATGTTGTTAATTTATTATTATTATTTTTTTTTTTTACTTATTTCCATAAAATTAGTGTCCATATTTTTTATTTAAGTACATTAACCAGCCCATGCTGTAGTTTTTTTTTTTTTGTGTGTGTTTTTCAATCTTTGTTTTCTTCTATTTCATTTAGTTGTTCCTCAACAACTGACGTGTCTGCTCTTGCTGGTGCACTTATTTATTTATTTATTTTTATTCAGATGGACTGCTGTCTTCACTCAGAAAGCTGGTGTTGTACCAGTTATGTGGAGTTTCATCCCCAAATATATTAAAGGAAATAGGTCAAATGCCACTAATTTTGGCAATCGTTTTGTAACTAATACAAACAAAATATCAGTTTGTCATGGAATTTAGAATGTGTTGGTGCGTAGTGATTTATTCGGTGTGAAGCAGCTCATTAGTATTCAAGCTGTGCTATACGCTATATATAATCACGGTCATGTGACGCTGTATATAGGACACACACACACATGCACAGGGTGATTAGAAAGTAATCAACGCACAATATCTTGTGTGGTAAACTTACTTTCTAATCACCCTGTATGTTAATCCCACACATCAGACGGAGCTGTTTTTGCAATTGCCATTTTAGTCATGAAAGGTGGTAAACTGGTGCAAGGCAAATCACATTGTGATACGTGTTTCTAAATTCTATCAGCGATGTAATTTTTGGCAGACGCGTACGTGGATTGTTGCCTTAAAATACATGTGGAGAAATGTTTGTACTTCATCACGGCAAGAATGCCAACATCTCAATTGTAAATTATGACTGTTGAATCAACATAATATTGTATACTAACAAAAAGATTCTAGGAATTTGTAGTAAACAGCTGCAGTACTAATGTTTACAAATATTTCTATATAAATAATTACTGTTTAAAACTTACCAGCTGCTGCTATAATGATGTCTGCAAGACTGCTGTGGACCTTAAGTTGCTCCTTAGGAGTAAATCTATGAGCAATAGTCACTGTGGAATCACCTGTAGTTGTAAATACAAAACATCTAATAAACTCATTGCACAATTAATAAAGGTGAGGGGGGTTATTAAATAGTTTCAAATATTCATTAGGGGTATACAGACTATGATTTCACCTTGTGAGTCATTATAAACCAAAATGGTTAAAAATATTTTAAAATAAATTGTTTGAACACCTCATCGTTAAACTGGAAATACAACTTTATTTGAAACAGACATTTTGTTATCTTGTAATGAGTTATCTAGGATGTAAGAATGAAAAAGAAATGAAGCATTTCCTACTACGCATCTTCATCACTGTACACTTGCTGTGTATACAGTACTTAACCTCTTGAGGTACACAAGGAATTGAGAGGTTGTTCAAACGGTTTCTTCTTAAAACACATTTCAGAGTAACTCAAGTATCACAAGAAAACTGACAATTTGGACAACCAGATCCAACCTGTCAGGATGTAATTTGTGTCAGTGACTGAGCTAGAAGAAAATCTCTCTGGGTATTGAGTTATACAAAAACGGGGCCAGAGACCAGTGACACGGAAATTAAAACAAAGTGTATTTCAACACCATTAAAACATTAAAATGTTCATAAAAAAAGCCTACTGCAATGCTAATTGTGTAAAGTAAACACCAAGATCAGCATCTTGTGCCCTTTTCCTAACCAGAAGCCTGGTCATTCCAGCATTTTGCATAGGCTATTTATTTATTCATTCGTTCATTTTTTTGTTACAGTAACATTACAAAACATGTTTGTATTATTAAAATATCAACACTGAAAAACGTCCCTAAAAGTATCTTTCTGTATTTTGTGGCATTAAGAAATTAAACAGAACAGCATGTCTACTGTTGTTATTATTACAGTTGATTCCACCTAATCGGGATACTGATAATCGGGATGTTCGCTTAAACAGGACACTCTCTGGAGACGGTTCTTCCCAATGGTATTTATGTCATTTAATTGGGACGTCACTTCATTTAATTGGGATACAGTAATTTCAAATGATGAACGCAGATCACTTTTCAGAGCAAGACAGGTACTCGTAGCACAGTGCAGTGAGTATGTGATTACGCTGTGACTTGCGTAAACTAGGCTGAACTCTGATGGAGCTGGAGTCTCCTGTGGTTGGCACTGCTGTCTCGCCTTCTGATAAGATGTGTCAAGAATTGCAACGCTGCTGGGTTTTTCACACTCAGCAGTTTCCCGTGTGTATCAAGGATGGTCCACCACCCAAAGGACATCCAGCCAACTGCAGGCCAGTGATCGAAAACGGCCCATTGATGAATGATGCGAAAGGCGGCTGACACGAATTGTGCAGAGCAACAGACAGGCTACAGTTAGTCAACTGACAGTCCAGTATAACATTGGTGCTGAAAGACCCATAAAAGAAAATCACATGAGTACATGCATCCATCATGCCGCGTCTCAACATTGCAGGCTAGTGGTGGTGGTGTGATGGTGTGGGGTGTGTTTTCATGGCACACATTGGGCCTCTTGATAAAAGTGGAGCAACTTTTGAATGCTACAGGATATCAGAACATCATTGCAATCAGGTCCATCCCTTCATAGCAGCAGAGGTTGGTTCCAACTTCTTGGAAAAAAAAAAAATCCAAGTTTATTCAAACTTGTTTAAAGAGCTCTAAAAGTGACCTGCAGACCCTGATTAGCCCAAATCTAGGATTATCTTATCTACGGTACTTTAGGTAATCCAGGATTAGTGCTAATCAGTATCTGTGAAACCAGCCGTATAGTATAGGGGTCATTTTTAACTGTATTTCGCTTTAATATGTTGAACTAAAAAATGCATGGTCATAGTGTTTAAAATATTAATGTAAGCAATCCAGTTTCCATATTTTTTCTGAAGAAATATCGCCCACTTATACAGTATGTAAGTCACCTACAGTCTTCTAACCAGAAACCCCAATGAAAAGATGTTTTTATGAAGATGGATAAAAAGCAGTTGGTTGTGTATTCCCCGGTGGCTGTGAAACTAGAATGTTTCTAGCCCATGGTCCGCAATCCACAAACATTGCCATGCAATCGCGTGGAGCTCTATGCAAAACTTTACTATTAGTGTGGTTGCAGATTGGGACAATGCAAAAAGCTACATTCTGGGTCTGTTTGGCAGAAGCCCTGCACATGTAATTTGTATTTCCTGTATTGCAAGTAAATAGTGTTTTATTTTAATTTTACAGAGATGGGGTTAAAATCCCACCCCTGGGGAAAACATGCAGAATGTGACCAGGTTATAATTAATTTTCAAGGTTAGTTTAAGGGAGTTCTCAGACTAGCGGGTTGTGCTCGCATGGAGATATCAATAGCTTTTTAACTGATTTATTTTTGCTTAATTTGTACATAATAAAAATGTACAGAAAAAGCACTGAACTTCAAATCTCCTGCCTCTAGCCTTGGATGTAACACTACCCTTCCACAGTCTGGCATGTTTTATGTGTCACTGATTGCTAGATGGGGATGTAAAGCAGACACAGAAGGCAGAAAACATCACAACAGCTTCACATACAAAGTCAAATCTAACTTTTAACATCATTTCATACAATGTGGAGTGGGAGCAAAAACATTAATGTATGGGGAGAGAGAATAAGTACATCATTTTATTATATACCATGCCGATAAAAAGTTTGTGAACTCCTTATGATTTTCACATATTTCAAACCTAAAATGTTATTGGATCTTAATCTGAGTCCTAATAATAGATAAAGATAACCTGATTAAACAAATGACACAAAAACAAGATACCTTTTCAAGACTTATTTATCCACAAATGATTCTACATTCAATATCCATCTGTGAAAAAGTATGTGAACCTTTAGATTCTGTAACTGGTGGCACCCCCTTGAGCAGCAATGACTTCAACTAAGTGTTTCCCGTAACTGTTGGTCAGTTTCTCACATCGGTTTTGAGGAATTCTGGCCAATTCCTCCTTACAGAACTGCTTCAACTCCGTGACATTTGAGGGCTTCCTTGCATGGACAGCTCGCTTCAGGTCCTGCCACAACATTACAATGGGGTTTAGGTCCGGACTTTGACTACGCCATTCTAAAACGTGGAATTTCTGCATCCTTCTTTTGTAGATCTGCTTGTATGTTTAGGATCATTGTCTTGCTGCATGACCCACTTTTGGTTCCTTTTCAGCTCACGGACGGATGGCCTGACATTCTCCTCTAGAATCTTCTGATACAATGCAGAATTCATGGTTGTGTCAATGATGTCAAGCAGTCCAGGTCCTGAGGCAGCAAAGCTGTTCCAAACCATCACATTACCACTGTTGGGATGAGGTTCTTCTGTTCGAACACAGTGTCTGGTTTTTGCCAAACATAACATTTCTCATTGAGGCCAAAAAGTTCTACATTTGATTCATCTGTCCAGAGAACATTGTTCCAGAAGTCTTGTGGATCATTTATGTGCTCTTTGGCAAACTTCATACAGGCAGCAACGTTCTATTTAGAGAGCTGTGGTTTCCTCCTGGCTATCCTTCTACAAACAGCATTCTTGTTCAGTCTTTTTCTGAGAGTTGAGTCATGAACACTCACATTAGCTAAGGCGAGAGTGGCCTGCAGATCCTTGGATGTTAGTCTGGGGTTCTTTGTGACTTACTTGATGATTTTCCAGTTTGTTCATGGAGAGATTTTGGTAGGACGACCGCTCCTGGGTAGAGTGACTGTGGTCTTGCACTTTCTACATTTGTAGACTATCTGTCTGACAGTGGATTGGTGGAGCCCCAAATCTTTGAAATGGTTTTGTAACCTTTTCTAGACTGATGAGCATCTATAACTGTTTTTCAGAGGTCCTCAGAGATTTATTTTGATCGTGGTATGACGTGTTTCCACACACCTGTATCGTGAAGACCAAACTCAAAGTTTCTGATCTTTATATAGGATGGGGCCTCCCAAACTCACCCATGAAGATCCACCTAATTATTTAAAAACACCTGATTCTAATTATCCCCTTAATTGAGCTGATAAAACCAGGTTTTTTTGTTTTTTTTTTCCCCCCACACACCTTGAATCTTAATTATTCATTGTTTGTCTAATTCATACATTATTTTGTTTAAAAAAAAACATTGAATGATTTAATATAAACCCTATTGGATGATTCAAGAAGGCTATCATGGTAAAACTATGGAATTTCCATAATTATCATTGGAGTTCACAAACTTTTTTTTTTTTTTCTTGGCACTGTAAGCCTTGCCTGCTTAAGGTCTTAGCCAAAAACATTTATCTACTTGAAAAATTCCTAACATGTTACAACACACTTAGTTTACACAAGTTCCATTAGGAAACTAGTAATAGTGACAATTTCCTTAAGCAGAATTGCTACAGACTCCAAAGTTGCATCATTACATTGCATGGCTTAAGAAATGTCCACGCCTACAGTTTCCATTTACTCTCCTAATACAGTACATTCTTACCTCCTTCAGGTAACACATTTTTTTTTTTTTTTTTTTATTACAGTATTGGGTTATTACCATGACAGACAACAAAAATGGTTGGCCTCATTCTCATTTCTTCCTCTTCCATATATGGCAGTCCGGTTGGACAATTTACTCATAACTTAATTTTAACTACAGGAATCTTTCTTGATGGATTTCTATAAAAGACAAAGTTATTTGTGCCATGCCTTCCTTCATATAAAACTTGCAACAAAAAGAGTCTCTCTTGCAAAAGCTTTTTAAGTTATAATATAATTTTACATTATATTATTTGTTTAAGCAAGTATTTTATGCTTATATGCATAATGCTCAAAAGGAACCATGAAAACCATTGGTCAGATCAATAAATCAGCTATTTCATTGCTCAGTTATTGGTAGTGCAGTATCAAAGTGTTGATTGATAAGACCGATTTAGAATGTTATTTATGTTTAAGAAGAACAAGCATTTTAAAACATACACAGTACACTTTGGCCCCAAAAATACTGAGCGACCTCAAGTTTATTTCTTTATGTATGTACTGTACTGTACCATGTGTTGTTGAATAACATTGAAACTGAACTACAATCTGCATTCCATTATTTTAAAACAATTCTCAAAAGAAATTCTGAATATACTGGGATGAGTAAAAACAATACACACTAGAAGTTTTTACAAACCCAGTTGATGACTGGAGTGTAAAAGGCTACAGCACACATTTTTGTGACCGGATATGACAGCATTACCATCCGAAGACCCAGAAAGCTTCAGGACTTCCTCACATCTTTTTTGATATGCCACAGCACCTTGCTGGTCTAGTTCAAACTGTATTACAAGTGTATACCATTGGTAATATATGCCGATCATTTCCTTGTTCTTTTGGCTGAGGTGACAGTCCATTTGAGTGAAAAGTGCACTGTTTGACTAAAGAAATAAATTTGTGTATGGAGAAACACTTTCAATTACAAACATAACACTGCCCCTTCCATATTAGCTGTATTTCATAATATAAAAATGTGCTTGTTGTACCAATATGGCTTTTTAAAATCACTTCAGCAATGATACTGCCAAGTACTACTAACTCTGGTATTTTCAAAAAAGTTACCATACGTGAAGAATATGTTACCTAGTGTGACAGGCCTGGGCTCTCCACCGTGTGCGGCGTCATTCACAGGCCCCTTCAGCCAGCTGCTCCGAAGATAAAGAAGGGAAGAAGCACCCATCTCTGGAAGAAGTAGGTGCAAGCTCCAGTGCCTGGTTGCTGAACTCTGAGGTGGAGCTCAGGGAGGCCCTCCCGACGGCGATCGATGGGGAGCAATGGGAAGCCTGGGAACACCAACATCACCCAGCATCCCTCCCAGACATTGCAGCCATGGTGTGCAACTACCTGGCTGCAGATATGGGAATACCTCCAATGTTTCTTTTCCCATAGGGAGGGGCCATGCCTATTCCAGCTCCACAGGCAGTAGGCACGTCCACTCCAGAGCCCAGAAGAGAGCCACACCAGTCCCCAGTGACCGAGAAAGAGCCGTACCAGTCTCCAGCGACCAAGGGAATTACCCACTGCTCCCGCCTCCACCTCCAAGAGGAGACTACCAACTGCTCCCGCCTCCACTGCCAGTGGGGAGACTACCTGCTACTCTCACCTCCACTACAGGAGGGGGACAGCCTGCTGCTCCCACCTCCACCGCCAGGGCTAGAATACCTGCTGCTTCCAACTTCAACACCAGAGGGACACCAACTGTTGCTTACACCTCCACCACATGAGGAACTGAACCTACCATCCGAGGGTCAGCTCCTCTCCTTGCCTCCCAAGGGCCTGCCCTGTCCTGCAAAGCCTGCACCTACTAGGGCTGCCGAGCAGGCAATGCCTCGGCCTGCAATGCTTAAGGCTGTTGAGCTGGCAACACCTAGGGCTGCCACGCCTGGGGAGGCTAAGCCTGCAATGCCCAGGGAGGCAAGTTCGCCATCGCCCGGGGATGCCTGCTTGTCATCATTCGGGGCTTTGTTGTGTCCAGCAGCTGCAGTTGTGCTAATGGAAATTCTGGGCTGGAGCCCAAGAAAAGGGAATCACTGGCTACAAAGAAGGGGGGAGAGGTGAGCAGACCACCTCCACCCACAGTAGTTGCACTGCTGGAGTACGCAGCACTGCTGGAGTGATCCGCACCGAGGGCGGCACTACTGCTGCCAGCGTCATCACTGCTGGACTAGGCAGCGCCGCCACCACTTCTGGAGTGTCCACAACTGAGGGTTGCATTATCACTGTCACGTCCAGAGTACCCAGCACCTCTGCCATTGCCGGAGTGTTCCACACTGAGGGCAGCAGCACCACTGCCAGCACCACCACCACTTCTGGAGTGTGCTGCACCACTGTCAGCATTCCCATGCCCAGAACCGCAAGTGCTGGAGGAGCCAGCCTTACCGCTGTTAAGGCCATGTGTGCTACGCATAAGGAGGGCGGGGAGTGTGACGGGGTACACCCCGCCCTGTGTGTATATGTATTATTTTGTATTTGTTGTATTATTTAAATGTATGGTTTGGTGTTTAAAAACAAGTTGTTTTATTAATTATTTTACAGCATGAATGGGGTTAAAATTCCCCATCCATGCTAAACTTGCGTAGAATGTGACTGTCTCCAGTTTGATTAATTTATTACTAATCTGGAGACGGTCACAGTTATAAAAACCTGCATCTTTGGCTGAACAGGGTTAGCTGTTCCGAGGCGGAACGAGAAACATGACTCGTGAGATGAAAAGGATATAGAAAACAATTGCTACCCATTCTTGTTTTGTTCTGTGACAGTTTTGTTCATCTGTTTTGGTCACAGTGCTGTTTACTTTTGAAAAGTGTTTTGTTTTCTGTTTAAACCTAATTTACTATTAAGCATGAGCATCAGTGCTTCATACAGCGTAGTACTGTCTGTGTCCTTTCTCTTCCTGGTCTGACATCACCCACAAGGCATCAGGGTCACACTAGTTACATATGTATTTTTAAAACACAGCAGAGTAATATTACTTTTAAGTACGTCGATTTAGATTACCATGAAAATGTCTAACTATCACGTAAGAAGTTACGTTAATATTTATTTTTTGTGGTGAAAGCAATCACTTCATTGGATAAATGTAATACAGGTGAATTGTGGTACAGGCATTCTAGTTAGGTAAAATGGACAAGAGGAAGAGATTGCTGAAGCTAGAAAAAAATTACTCTTTTGCAGAGGAGGAAGGTGAGACTGTCAAAAAAGAAAGCGGCAAGAGAATATTACAAAAGCCCAGCTGCCTGTTTTCTAGGACAAGCTAGCAAAAACAAAAAAGCGGTATTTGGAGAAAAAGTTGGATATTACACAAAACTAAAAATATGGTGTTGCAGGGCCTTAGCCCTCCTTGTATACATAGTGTGTGAGAATGTAAGGTAGGCAGGGAAGGGGTTAATTCTGTCCATGCCAACAATCAAACAGGTGTTGCTATTTGGATAAAAATAAGTGAAATGGTTAATGCCCTGCGCACAGTAGATTAAGTTTAAAATAAATTTAATGATTTACACTAAAGCAATTAAAACTCTTAAAATGGTACAATCTGTACACAAGTCACTGTTAAAAAAAAAAAAAAATAGAAGCATACTGCAATAAAAAAAAAAAAACTCAGTGCTGTCTCAACTCCGCCCCCTGGTGTATTTTTTCCAATGATAATTTTTTTTCTTCAAATCCACCGTTTTATCTGGAATATCAATGCAATAAGGCCATTCAGGGAGTCAGTATACATTGAATATATGGAATATAAGGACACCCTGTCAGGTCTTATTGCATATATGCATATATTTCCCCTGTGGCATAGCACCTCATTGACCTCTACTAGTCTTTGAACTTTGAAGACTACTATATTCTACTACAACTTAATAGTAAAATATTTGCTGAAATGTGATTTGCTCGTTGGCTCCAACTGTGTGTGTATACAAACTGTATTAAAAGCAAAAGGTGAACTCACAACTGCATTTAGCAATGTGTGTACGTAGCATAAAAGCTTGCAACAAATTAGCACTGTGTAACCTGGCTGTGCCACTTCAGTTAAAGCAATTTATGTGATCTGTGACTTTACAAAAACATAATTTTTTTTATGTAATATAATAAAGAGCTTCATAAATCACTTCTGCTGTAACGCTAATATTCATCGCCTTGTTTGCAGACTTTGTTTTTACTGTAGTCATCAAGCCAGAGTTGCCATATGTTCCTTTGAAAAAATGATGAATCAGTATAAATTAGCAATCAGCAAATGAGGCACATCTCCTAATGTGTTTATTGATCACTGATCTAAATGTATTCTTTACAAGTAGTTTTGATAAAAAATTGAAAACAAAAATAATTGATAAACTTTACTTTGTGAAAAAAAAAACTGATACCTAACCCATTCAACTCTGCTTCTGTCAACTGCTTAAGTTATAAAAATTGAACCAGATATTTTAATTCAGTGAAGTGCTGGGTCAGTAACAGTACTGCACCATGTGTCTCTGTACAAATATGTAATACGATTCAACTGACTGTTTAATTTTACTACCTGCTTAACTGCCAACTTTGACAAATAAGGTTATCACTTACCGCCAGGTCTTTCATGTCTTCCATCAGTATGCAAAAGCACTGAAATAGGCAAGCCTACATTCTTCGATCTTCCAACAACCAGAACATTTTTACCACATGTTTCAATCCCTAAAGACAGAAGCACTATGTAATAATTACATATCAACAGAAATAAATGAGCAATATAAATCAACATGTAAAGCTGTTAAAAACTGTTTTTATAAATGAAATAAAGACTGATATTTTATTACGGCAGGTTTACAATTTGCATTGTTAACATCTGGCACTGGTTGTAAAATACACCCCACTGAATGAAGAAGCTGTCTAGCCGAGGAGCTGTCTAATTTTAATTAGAGGGATATAATGTAAAAAATCTCAAATAATCTAAAGAAATTACTTTCCAAAATGAATTAAGTATGATCTTATTATTAAAAACATTAAAGGGTAGATATGGCGTGGAAAAGTACAGAGCAGTTTAGAAGCAGTAAGGAGAAATTGTATCTTTAATTGCTTTAATCAGAAAACACAGGACATTGGGGAAACACAGCAGCAGCTCAAAGGCAAACAGCCACGTGTGTTTTTCTGATAACAAAACAAGCTGAAACGCGGAGCAGCTAATTCAAATTCAGCGCTGTTCTGAGACATGGGCGAGGGGAGGAGCCAACAGCACAGCAGAACAACGCAGTTAAACGAGGCAGTCTTCCCAGCGACAGCGAGTGGAAGTGACAGCGAGTGGGAGAAGTACAGGCGTGGAAAAGTACAGAGCAGTTTAGAAGCAGTTTGACGGCTGCAGAAGAAACTAAATTTAAAAAAAAAAAAAAAAAAACCCTCAACGTGGTCTTCAAGCCAGTAATCTGTGACACCTGCTTGATGTGGGAAATCCGAGAAAACCCAGCGGAGTTAAACCAAGTGTGCGTAAAGTGCCGCGCGATCCAGGACTTGCATAAACTAGTAAGTATGCTAGAAATGGAGCTGGAAGAAGTGAGACAGCAACAGGATCTTGAAGAACTGGCACACCCACAATTCATGGAAGTCTGCATCACCCCTAACAGACTGAAAGCCACCAGGGAGATAGAAGGTCAGAACAGCTGGGTTCAGGTAGGCAGAAGCAGGGAAAAAAAGAAACTTCGTCAAACACAACCACCAGAAATCAAAACAACCAACACATTTGAGCCACTTCAAAATTTTGATGAGCAGAACCAACAACAAGAGAATGAAAGGAACAACATCCACGACCCTATTGACAGTGGTGACCAGACAGCAAAAAGAAGGGAGGTCATGATTGTTTGGGACTCCATATTGAGAAACACAGCAAGTTCAATTCGCAGTTTGGACACCCTTACTACAACAGTGTGCTGCCTTCCGGGAGCCTCTGTCAAGCACATCACTGAGAACGTGGACAGGCTCCTAGAACGAACAGGAGACGACCCGGTAGTAGTCGTCCACATCGGTACAAACAACATTGGAAGAGACAGACCAAAATCCCTGCAAAACAAATTCGAGAGCTAGGAAGGAAATTAAAAGAGAAAACCAAAACTGTGGTATTTTCTGGTATACTACCGGCACCTTGCAAAGGACCATATGGACGGCTGGAAATAATTAATCAAAACGCATGGCTGAAGACGTGGTGCACACGGGAAGGCTTCACCTATCTTGATCATTGGACCACATTCTACAACGAGGACTATCTGTATAGACGGGATGGACTGCATTTAAATAACAAGGGAACCAGTCTACTTGGAGAAAAGATCCTCGAGCAGGTTCAGAAGCATTTAAACTAGAAAGGAAGGGGGGAGAAATCAACAAAAAAACAGAAGGGAGACCGCATCAAAACAAGGACAACAACTCAGGTAAGACAACCATTAAATGTAGTTATCTAAATGCTAGAAGTATCAGAAACAAAATTCTAGAACTTGAAGCTACTGCACTAACAGGTAACTATGATGTGATAGGTGTTACAGAAACGTGGTTGTCTGAGAGTGATGGGGACAAATATATTATTTGTGGGTATACACCGTATAGAAAAGACAGGCAGGACAGAAGAGGGGGAGGGGTAACGCTATACATAAGAAACAGTCTTGAAGCCCAGGTGTTAAACCTGGACAAAGAAAACAAAGCCGAATCAATATGGGTCAGAGTAACGGACAAAAATTCAAAGGGCATAATAATAGGACCATGCTATAGACCGCCAGATTCAGATTCAGATAGCAAAGGAGTGAGCAAAATAATCTGTTATACAATGACATTAGAAATGCGTGTAGCAAAGGAGAAGCCATACTAATGGGGGATTTCAACTTCCCCCAAATAAAATGGGAAAACCCGGTGGGTAGCACGAAGCGGATGAAATAGAAATGGTGGAAATGACAAATGACTGCTTCCTAACACAATTTGTCAAGGCACCCACTAGAGGGGAGGCATGCCTTGATTTAGTCTTTTCAAATAACGAAGATAGAATAACTAAAACAGAGGTCAGAGAACCACTGGCAAACTCAGACCACAACATGGTCTCATTTTAAGTGTTTTTTAAAACCCCAAAAGTAATGACTAAAGCTAAGGTTTACAATTTTAGAAAAGCAAACTATGAAGGTATGAAACAGAGACTAACAGAAGTAATAGAGAAAATTGGAGTAAAATAGAGAAAACACCCACAGAAGAAGGATGGTTGTTCTTCAAAAATGTAGTACTAGAGGCGCAAAACAATTACATCCCTAAAGTAGACAAATCTAAATGTAAAACTAAATTGCCAAAAAGGTTTAATAGATCAATTAAAAAAAATATTCAGCAAAAAAAAAGGCACTTCATAGAGCATTAAAAAAAGACTTAAAATATAACAATTGCCCTTGTAGAAAGGGTGCACAGAAGAGCGCCCAGAATCATCCCGGGCATGAAAAAAAGGAAACTGACATAGTTTAAAGCCAGACAGTCGCTGGGAGATCTGTTCCACAACAGGTTCAAGCGATCTGTACTGCATTTTTCGACGGTAAACTTTCTCTCTTTACTAAGACTAAACTTCGTCTTCTCTTTCTCTCATCTGGCTCAGATGATTTAGAGCAATTTCCCTACCTGCTCTGAAGATTTCTCATCCTTCAGCTTCTTTCTTTCTTGCTGCGGTCACTGCATCGCCAGTTAAGCCTACAGTTATCCAATCTCCAACCGCACTGTTCAAAGCGTGCCATTAAACTTTATCAAGCTCTGTTCGACAAAGGCATCAACATTCCCGTCTGCAGCAATCGCCTTGTCCTTAACATCTATTACAAAGCTTTGTTTGTCTTTTCCTCCACCTGCAAACTACAAAAAGGCGACCCTCCCCGACTTTTCTTTAAAGATTCGTACTCAAGATTCTAAAAGCTACTCTAAAGGTATTTTCTCCTCTGTAACAGTTTAGTGTTAAAGTAGCAGGAGTGTCCCTGCCCACCTGCTCATTCGATAACAGAATCGCACAATTCGGTTAATCTCTCGTCTCCTTGCAGATGACATTGCAGCCTCTGTTCTCTCAACGCCCACCTCTGCAGTAGATCTGTCAATCATCTCGCTTGCATCTGTTCCCCACGTGGGTTCCTGGTTTAGCGATTCACTTCTACTTACGTTCAGCAGTCATCAAAAAAAAATAAATCATAATGGATAAGGACATCAATTTGGTTTCAACTCCCAGTTCAACATGGGAAACTCAGCTTTGTCCTTGTTCTAGTTTTGTGCTTTGTAACATATTACGTGAACCCTACTCACATAACAATCACTTTCAAAACAAACCATTGCTAAAAAAATTTAAAAAAACCATTAACTCCAACGACATTGCTGTGCTGCAACTTTCCACTGGTGTCTCACAGGCCATGGTTACCACGGCAATGCTCTCATCGAGCGACTACTACAAGTGTTAAGTTGCTGTGGTAACCAGGCAGTTTCATGAGGCCCTGTGAGCTCTGTGCCACAGTACTGCAATCTTCCAGCTTCCTGCTGTCGCAGTGGTTCGGGGCTTCCTGGGCAATCACAAGGCTGAAAACTATGTGGAGCTGGTTGAGACTCTGGTGAAGAACTACGGCACAATGGGCTGTATGATGTCCCTCAAAGTCCATATCTTTGATGCTTATCTTGATAAATTCAAGGAGAACATGGGAGCGTACTCGGAGGAGCAAGGCGAGCGCTTCCACCAGGATATACTGGACTTTGAATGCCGCTACCAAGGATAGTATAACGAGAACATGATGGGAAACTACATTTGGGGGCTGATTCGTGAAAGTGATTTACAGTATAATCGTAAATCTCGAAAAACTACTCACTTCTAAATCTTTTTTAGTCATTTTTGTATTACTTTAGTATAAATACATGTTAATTTGGATTCATATGTTGTTTTTTTTTCTGACTTTATGTGAACGAAAAGACACAAATTTGCCCATTTTCTCATTGGAAATAGGTAAATATCACTGTCCTGGTCACAAACGCAAAGTTTGTGGGGAATAATGGCCATTTTCTATACTTTTGAGGCATAACCAATTAGGCAATAACACTTACTACCCAGGAACAAAAATTGTGTTACATAGTGTAATCAGACAGACGACGCTCAGCAGGCCATGCCTCACTTGCCTGTACCGACGAGCCGCCTGTGATTTCAGCAGCCTCTTCTGTCAGGCGTCACTCTCTCTCCTAACATCAGAAAATAAATCATTGAAGGTAAAGATATCAATGTTAGACTCAAGTCACGCGACATTAACTTCCACATGCCATCAAGAGCTGAAGCAATACTTTATTCTACATCGCGGAGCTCTCTGTTAGATACGGGGGTACTGTGTTCTACAAGTACCATAAAGCATTCTCCACAAAGCCGCCACCATCTTATCAGCAGATAAACATTTTGTCAATTGGTCTTACCCTGATTTTGGACCACTTTTAAACATGTTTTCAGTGGTTTGTGAGCCAACACGTGCGAACTCTGCACATCCACAGCCCATTCTACTTCCCTCTGTCCAAATACAATCCACCATTATTCACTTTCTACAGTTTCATCACAATATTATAGAAAATTGACAGATTTCAGGTGTTGGCATGATACAGCAGAGTATTTAGGATAAACATTCTAATCACATGGACTATTGACCACAATAATCAAATCTATTCTACCCTGCAGAACTTTCTAAAGCCAATGGTTTTATTCTAATCATAATGTCCAGATGGCAGCATGATACCACAAGTTCTATACTTTTTCTGGTCCTTTCACTGCGAAAGTCATGTATTTTCAAATCGGGTTAATATTTCGTTCCATTTGAGCTGCCAGTTAGGTACAGAAATCATGTCCTTCAATTTATGAGCATTTCAGTCAAACTAGCCCCCCACCTTGCAATGGACAACACACTCATAGACTGCTCCTGATCAAATCAGTAGGTTTTGCAGCAGCCTCACAGCAATGCTTTCTACATCTCTCCTGAAAGCAGCCTCACCTTTGGCTCCATCTAAAATCGTCTTAACACTTAAAGACCAACATTGACGTCCTATCAAAATTTTGGTTGGCAGACAACGGTGCAACAACTTCTTGGAATCCCAAAGTGGCACTTCATGCAGCTTAAATTTGCTCACGAGTTTCTTTTCACTCACTTCAGCAGATCTCTGCTCTCTACAGCAGGCCACCATTCGCTGTTACAGATCACCGCTTCAGCAGATCTCTGAGCTCAAGCAAGAAACCGCCTGTTCTTACTCTATGAAGACCTGATATCAGCTCTTCATGATTTGAATCTATTTACTAACGCTTCATTCTCAGGTTTCAGGAGTTACCTAGGAACTGAATGGTTCTCTATCGAATGGCCCCCTGAAATACAGAATCTTTCTTTCCACCTCAAAGCTACAGCTCTTCTTAAACTGTATCCCACTGTCACAGCTGCTCACATCTGGGACCACTGATGGTCAAGAAAATCTATCACATTCTTTAGCGACAATAAATCTACAGTCCATATCACCAATAAACAAAGATCTTCCTCTCCACTTATAATGCAGTTACTACGTCGCCTCATTTGGATTTCAGCGTCTTTTAACTTCTTCATTCAAGTCTGTTACACACCCGGTTCACATAATGTAGCTGATGCTCTTTCTTGTCTACAAATCGCCAGATTTAAGCAGTTGGTTCCCACAGCATCTCCAGCACCTCTCCAAGTTCCACAATATCAGCACCTATATCTGTGAGCTCTCCTCTCTTCAACCTTCTGCAATCTGCTAGAAATTACATGTCCACTGCCCTGTCTCCATCAACAAGATCATCCTACTCTACAAGCTGGTCATCTTTCTCCTCCTTCTGCGCAAAAAAACCCCAAAACAAAACAAAAAAAACACAAAACCCCCACCCAAATTCAGTCACTTTCATTTAATCAAGACTGTATCCTAGCCTTTATCGTCCACGCACGAGACATTCTACCCATCTCTGCCGGGTCCATCCGAGCTTTTCCTCCCTAATATGGGGGAGAGGGTTCCTCTCCACTGTGCGGCAGGTAAACACATAATTTCACTCTACCCATTCTTTTGTCAAAAAAAAAAAAAAAAAAACTAATCTGGTTTGTCTTTTTTCCTCATAAATGTTATGCATTGGCACGTGAACTATTATTTGTCCTAAGGTGTGGGGATATGCGGGGAGCAGGGGGTCCAAACATTGGGGGTAAGTGACACTCACTTCCCCGACCTCTATGGCCGCCGTCATCCTCGCCTCCACTGAGGGGGGGTTCTCACCATGCGAGTTAGAGGGGACCCCAGGCCACACATTCTATCCTTTATCTTACTCAAATTGAGACTGGGCTCTATATCCAGCTCCCTATTCTATCATTCCTTTTCCAGGTTCTTCAGCACAAGAGCCTATTCCTCCTACATGACTGCCGCTCTACAGAGCCTGTCGTGGGCTCCACCGAGCCAATCTATCTTAAGCGTTTTATGGTTCCCGAGGCTGCTGAACAGCCTGCCTTTGAGGTCGCTCTCACCCCTGGCCAAGAAGGCGCCCATCGGTCAGGAACCTCTTTCCTTTCATATCACATCCCCCTGAGGCCACTCCTCAAACTACCTCTCCAAGTAACGACCTTTCACTCCAGCCCCGACTCTCGCCCCATGAAACAAAAACAATGTTATTTTGATTCTTGCACCCTTGCATGTATAGACTTTATCCTTCGGGCACCCTCTGCTGCAGAAAACCACAACTCAACTGCCATTATTTTATTTGAAAAAATGTTGCACGACGCTCGCTAGAGATCTCATGAAGATGACGCAAATAATATTTCAATTAGTATATTGCAGCTCTCTTTATTAACATATGTTCTCTTAGTACATACCACAGAATGTGCACTTTGTGAATTGTCGCAACGAAAATGCAAATTGCGGTATGCTTGCGTTGCAACTGGCCCATCTTAGTACATCTACCCCTAAATGTTTTATTATAACAATGTGACAGCTCCGTTATAGGTAACAGCAGCTGACAGAGCCTTGTTTAAACTCGATTTTGAGGGGTATGTTTTCTCGGCCGTTTCAAAATGGATCAGGGCATTATTTCATATGCTGCAAGTCCGTAGTTTAAGTTACAGAGTTGCGAAAATATTAGATTTAACAAATTAGTCACAGTCTAAAAATGGCTGTGTTTAAATACCATGTCCGACATGCAGGTAGTACTGATTGACTAGTAGTGCCTTTTTTTGCAACCAAAAAAATTGCTAAAATATTTAGCAAGTTATTTTTCTTCACGCATGAACATTTATTTTTTGTTAACTCAAAAAGTTAGGCATGCACAGTCGAGCAACATTAAATTAGTGGGTATTTGTAAAAATTCTCTGTGGGTAATTTAATTTGAATTCCCTAGATCACTTATGTCTTGTGGTAATTTTGGATCCTGACTTTATCCATTTCTTTTTTTATGATTTTTTTTTTTTTTTTTTTAAATGCTTCAGACCTCAACCAAGTCTGTGAAGATAAACCCTGTATACACTATCTCCAATGGGGACTCCACAAATTGATGTAAAAATTAATTAAAATTGTACCTCTTTTAAAGATTTACAGCCAAGATATTCATCAGTATATATTTACTTTATATGCATTATATACACTTTAAAACATAAGCATAAAAGATATATTCGTAATACTAATATATTGTGTACGATAACGTACTAGAAACAATATAAATGTGGACGATAATTAATATTACCCAATATTTGAGGGTTTGTTTCCAAATACTAAAGTCACGTAATAAACTGCTCATAATTAAGGATTTGCAGCATTTGGCTGATCATTTATGTTCAGAACCCTCCTGTTTGAACTGTGACACACAATACATACAGTATAGTTGGGAATATACTAGGGTAGATGCAATTGAAAAAAAAAAGTAAAACGCAGAGCTTAAAAGTGTTTTTTTTTGTATGTGTTTTATTTTGTTTACATGTTATAACTCCGTTAACTAGGGATTTCAAGTATCTGGGAGTCCTGTGTTCATTTTTATCATGGGTGAAACCAGGGTAATATTATAACAAAACCGGAGCTGACATTCTCAATGACAGACTAAACTAGTATTTTATAGACATTGAATGAATTTAATATCCACTGCGCTGACTCGGGAGGGAAAAGATGAACACACACCGTCCTCCAAAGCGTGTGCTGTCAGCCGACCACTTCCTTACAAGCTGCGGATTCACCATGCAGCCACCCAGGAGCTACAGCGTTGGAGGACAATGCAGCTCCCGGGCAGCTAACAGGCAAGCCCGCAGGTGCCCAGCCAGACTACAGGGGTCACTGGTCCGCGGTGAGCTGAGGACATCCTTGCCGACCTAAACCCTCCCCCTCGGGAACCCTCAGCCAATTGAACTCCCATCTACGGTCGGCTGTGGAATAGCCCAGACTCGAACCGGCGACGGTCAGGCTATGGGGCGCATCCTGCTCTCATGCAGAGCACCTTTACTGGATGCGCCACTCTTTACTTTTGGTATATAAAATAAACTTCATGCCTTTAAATTATATCCGCGGTGTTCTGGTACTATAGGTACAGAATTTGTACTCCACTGTCCAATACAATATGCATTCGGGGTCTCACAGGTATCTACATGGGGCAGTACAAACCCCAGACATCTACAAATCGGGAAGCTCTATTAGCAATGGTTCCCCGCTTTATGAAAAATAATGTGTTTAAAAAAACGAATACCAGTAATTATTTACGTGTTCACTCAGGGTCGGTCATATAAACTGCAGTGTAAGGTATCAGAAAAATGCTACTGCATAAAAAAAAAAAAATTAAAAAAAAAAACTAGCAGCAAACTAAGAGAGTTTTGGGTAGCAACATGCTACCAAATATAAGCTTAACTTCGAGCATTGCTATGTACAGCCACTTCGATGTGCGCGGTAGATGCATTTTTGACAATTAGTGCGTAATTGAAAAAACGCATAAATCAAACTTAATTTCCGCATAAGAAATAAAGGAAATGGTAGGGGTTAGGGGAAACGCTGCTTCAAAACACATTCGTCTATTTCCTTCACTGCGTTTTATTTTAAACTGTGCTTATTTGTTACTGACAATAATAAGTACATTAAAAAGCCTATCTAAAACAAGAAAATTAATTTTAAATGAAAACTTTTGCTACTGTACTTATGTTGAACGCTGGCTGGGATGGCTTGCTGGTGCTGGTGGTAGTGGTATAGGGGAGGTGGGGGTTACTAGGGTAAATAATGTGTGGCGCACAAACCGCGTAATTCCAAACAAACGTCAGTGTATATTAAAAAATGATATAAATAGAACATCCACGTTATTCCAAAAACACGTAAATAACATACGTGGCTATATATGTGTATAATATATCTAAAATGTGGTCCTACTTGGGAAAGTTTGTTACAACAGTAGATCGCTATTCTTATACAAAAACACATAGACAAAAAAAAAAAAAAAAATAGCAAACCAAAAATGTCCTTTAAGATATACAGAGAGGACTGCAATCTAAATGGATGGATCTACTTTCCATTGCACATAAACATTAAAATCATCACTTGAAAAATTCACTATATATATATATATATATATATATATATATATATATATATATATATATATATATATATATATATATATAAACTAAATACTAAGAGCTGACAATTCAGAAAAAGGTGGAAAATTGTCAGGTAAGGCCTCCACTGCTCCCTTACCTGACTTATGTTCTGACAAGGCTTTCCAGCACACACTGGTACAGTAGGTGGGTTCACTTCAGACAACATGTGTAGTCACCAGTGGGTTGCTGAGGATTCAACAGTTCTCTGAAACAGCCTACTACATATCCTTTAGTAGTTTAGAAGAGTCAATGTCATAAATGGATAAGAAAGATCTATAAACTATAAAGAGCAAGTCTGCACACAAGATAGTACACTTCCATTTTAATGAAAATGAAAATAATAATTCCTGTACCTTTAACGTCAGGAAATGGGTGGGAGTTTCACACTGCCTAGGAGGAGTTTAAGTGCGCCAAAGTCCGACTGGAAATGACACGTAGATTCACGTGACAAATGCGTAAGGGAGACAACACCTGTGTTGAAAACTGGAAGAAAATGGGCGGCAAAGAAAGCTGTGGAGGATGCTAAGGCTGCCCTTCGAATTGGTGATATTATGGGGCAAGTTCAACATGGAAGAGGTGGTCTTGGTCTCAGTTCAGCTCCTCCTACATGACACAAGGCAACCCCAGCTCAACAAAGGAAGCTGGTAGTGAACTAGGTGAAAAAGCAGGAGAAGTTCAAGTGTGTAAAGGCCATTTCCCAGGCCAAGCAGAGAGAATGGATGAGATGGGAAAGTTTGGAACACCACAAGCTTGGCTGGCAAGACCTATGGACAATGGAACAGAGCAGGATCAATTTCCACATCAGATCAACATATGATATTCTCCCATCACCACAGAACCTAAACCTCTGGGTGGGTGAGGATCCCTCATGTCCTGTGTTCATCACCAGCAACATTAAGGCACATTTTGATAGGATGTAAGGTAGGTCTTAGCCAAGGATGGTTTACTTGGCGCCATGACCAGGTGCTGCAATGCTTGGCTTAGCATTGGAAGCATTTTAACACCAAGAAAAGGTGTTAAAACTAAGCCTCACCCAGGACAACTGGAAGCTGCTAGAGACTGGAAGATGCTGGCAGATGTTGGTCAACAGCTTATTTTTCCACCTGAGATTGCCACCACTAACCTTTGACCAGACATTGTCTTGTGGTCTGGATCAGCATACTTTGTTCATCTGGTAAAGTTAACAGTGCCACGGAAGGATGCTGCTGATGAGGCACATGAGAGGAAGAAACTTTGGTATGCTCAACTAGCTGCTGAAGCGGAAGAGCAAGGATGGAGTCTGAGTTTTCCCAGTGGAGGTGGGTTGTCATAGATTTGTGTTACACTTTACAACCCGGTTTCTCAGAGATGTTTGGGTTCAGTGGCCAAGAGTTGCATCACACAGTGAAGAACTTATCTGAAGCAGCAGAAAGGAGCAGCAACTGGCTGCGGTTGAGACGGAAAGATTATTTATGGGGATCTCAAGCACAATAGAAAGAAAGCAACGCTAATGTACATGTGAGTAAGCTGGGCTGAGTTGAGTGGGGGATGGAGGGTGGTAATGCTGGGACGCCAGAATCAATGTTGAGCCCTCTTGAGGTGTTGTGGGCTAGTCGACGAAACAGAGGATGGAAGGTGTCCACTTGAAGACCCCAGAGATGTACCCTACTTGGCTCAATCCAGATGGTTGTCATGCCGATGCGCTGGGGAGACCACACTGGGATGATCCCCTGAGCCAGCATCGCAGCCGTTGTGTGTGCTGATGCGCTGGGGAGGCAAAATAAGCTGATCCCTGGAGCCAGCATTACACTACAGTCATCAACACACGGCAGAAGGATGTCTACATCAACAGATGGAAAGAAACACAAATGGATGGAGATGCAGATGGATCACATTAGTTTACTGTAAAGCTATGTCTTAGTTGGTGCTTATCTTGGCGAGATCCGAGTTCAAATCAGCATGAAGTTTTAACATCTGCTCTCATGTAATGGAAATCTTAGTGCTATTCTAATTAGCTTTCCCAATTCATATATAATTATGTGACAACATGAAAACAACCATGGTGACAGCGAGTGGGAGAAGTACAGGCGTGGAAAAGTACAGAGCAGTTTCGAAGCAGAAAGGAGAAATTGCATCTTGAATTGCTTTAATCAGAAAACAGAGGACATTGGGGAAACACAGCAGCAGCTCAAAGTCAAACAGCCGCGTGTGTTTTTCTGATAATAAACAAGCTGAAACTCGGAGCAGCTGATTCAAATTCAGCGCCGTTTTGAGACACGGGCGAGGGGAGGAGCCAACAGCACAGCAGAACAACGCAGTTAAATAAGGCAGTCTTCCCAGCGACAGCGAGTGGAAGAAGTACAGGCGTGGAAAAGTACAGAGCAGTTTCAAAGCAGTTTGAATGCAGGTTGACGGCTGCAGAAAACGAAACTAAACTTCAAAAAAAAAAAAACCTCAACATGGTCTTCAAGCCAGTAATCTGTGACACCTGCTTGATGTGGGAAATCCGAGAAAACCCAGCGGAGCTAAACCAAGTGTGCGTAAAGTGCCGTGCGATCCAGGATTTGCATAAACTAGTAAGTATGCTAGAAATGGAGCTGGAAGAAGTGAGACAGCAACAGGATCTTGAGGAACTGGCACACCCACAATTCATGGAAGTCTGCATCACCCCTAACAGACTGAAAGCCACCAGGGAGATAGAAGGTCAGAACAGCTGGGTTCAGGTAGGCAGAAGCAGGGAAAAAAAGAAACTTCGTCAAACACAACCACCAGAAATCAAAACAACTAACAGATTTGAGTCACTTCAGAATTTTGATGAGCAGAACCAACAACAAGAGAATGAAAGGAACAACATCCAGGACCCTATTGACAGTGGTGACCAGACAGCAAAAAGAAGGGAGGTCATGATTGTTGGGGACTCCATATTGAGAAACACAGCAAGTTCAATTCGCAGTTTGGACCCCCTTACTACAACAGTGTGCTGCCTTCCGGGAGCCTCGGTCAAGCACCTCATCTTGAATATTGTGTTCAGTTCTGGTCACCTCGCTATAAAAAAGATATTGCTGCTCTAGAAAGAGTGCAAAGAAGAGCGACCAGAATTATTCCGGGCTTAAAAGGCATGTCATATGCAGACAGGCTAAAAGAATTGAATCTGTTCAGTCTTGAACAAAGAAGACTACGTGGCGACCTAATTCAAGCATTCAAAATTCTAAAAGGTATTGACAGTGTCGACCCAAGGGACTTTTTCAGCCTGAAAAAAGAAACAAGGACCAGGGGTCACAAATGGAGTTTAGAAAAAGGGGCATTCAGAACAGAAAATAGGAGACACTTTTTTACACAGAGAATTGTGAGGGTCTGGAATCAACTCCCCAGTAATGTTGTTGAAGCTGACACCCTGGGATCCTTCAAGAAGCTGCTTGATGAGATTTTGGGATCAATAAGCTACTAACAACCAAACGAGCAAGATGGGCCGAATGGCCTCCTCTCTTTTGTAAACTTTCTTATGTTCTTATGTTGTTCTGGTTTTAGACCTCACTTCACCTGCCCAGGTGTGACTATACATAGGACTGTAGCATAGTGGCGGCCTTACCTGACAAGTTTTTTGTGTTTAAATATAAATAGGTTTATAGTTACCTGTTCTTTTAATAATTTCCCAAACAGCAGCAGGTGTAGCAGGTATCATGGATTTCTGATCAAGGCAAAGTTTTCCAACATTAACTATGTGAAAGCCATCCACATCCTTTTCTGGAGCGACTGCATTACAAACTGAACGTTCATTGAAGTGTTCTTTAAAAAGAAAAAAAAAGACAAATTTAAAACAGACAAAGTAATTGTCTATAGTCATGGATTAAGAATATTCCACTTGCTGACACATGGTAAAATAAAAGTTGCAAAAAATTAAGAAATACATGACAACATTTTAGAGAGGACAGATAAAAAAACAAAACAAAAAAAAAAAAAACTACTCTTTAATTTCCTTGCTTGAACTTTGCTAATTTTCTTTTGTTGGCATCTGTCACAAAGACGGCCGGAGTGGTTGGCGTCAGACCAGAACCAGGAAATAAAAACAACAAGAGAGGTGGATTTTGGTGGAGCTGAGCGAATGCTTTCGCTCAGCATTTAATAAATAAACAGAACAGAAAATAAAAAGGTTGTAACAAACACAAACAGGACACGGCACATTCGCCAAAATAAATAGACAAACAAAAACGGACTAACACTACACAAAACCGGGTGAGCAGATATTTTAACTATTATTCTTACAATTATTCACTATTACCTCCGTCTCCAATCCCGTTCTCCACTCACCGAACACACAACCGAGTATGTGAAAACATGCTGCTTTTATGCACTCGACCTCTAATTAATCATTCAATTAGAGTCACGGTACAACTGCACGTGAATTAATAAAGTGCAATTCCCCTTGCTCACATATTACATTTTACTTGCACGTGAAGTGCTGTGCAATCCTCGTGCCTAAATACAAATATACATTTTAAACACTCGTGTTACACAGACCCGTTTATATCCCGTGTACCAATGACTATACACCAACATTTAACACACCACACGCAACATATAACAGAAAATACACACAGGGGTGGGCACTTCGTCACAGCATCTTTGCACCATGCCCTTTTCAATAGTGTCCTCGATCTCAGAAAAATGCTTGTAGATTTTCTCACTTCCTCCAATGATTTCCAAATTACGGCTAATGGTTTGTAAAGCAGTCAGTGTATCACAAAGTTTTGGTTCAGGTAGGGCATCCTCCCCTTTCTCTTGTGGCATCTTCGCATTTCCTTTAAGTTCTCTGACAATAGCGTCATTGGATAGTTCACTCATTCTCGTTGACTTGCACTAATGCTTCAAAATCTTGCACTGTCATCCTGTCAGGTGGAGTGACTTCTTCCTCGGGTATTGGGATTGCTGTTGCTGCTTGTAAGACTTCAGTTGCCTGCTTCACAAACTTTGCCTTTTTGAAGCAATTGACAATGGTGCTTTGCTTCACATCTGCCCATGAACGTACAAGTAGGTGCATTGTTTCAGTCAAGTTAACTGTTTTTACAATGGATGCAGTACTGTCTCAGGACCCATTATCTACCAGGTTTATTATCCGCTGTACAATATGGTGCCAATATAGGGCTCTGGAAGTCTTGATTATCCCCTGAACCAAATTTGAGGCAGAAAGATCAGGCGGATATTTCTCAATGGAAAATGGCTGAGATGCGCAGCACAGTTATCCAAAACAAGTGCCATCTTGAGTTGCTTTGCTCCCATATGTCTATCAAATTCCAATAGCCAGTCTTTTAAAAGCACAACGGTGACCCAGGCATTTGCATTGGCAGCATATGTTATAGGCAAAGCTACACTGCAGCCCCCTTAAAACATCTTGGGTTTTTGCTCTTTCCAGCCGAAAGAACTTTGCGTTTGTCGGTTCCAGTCAAATTGCAGCAAAGCAATAAATGTCACATAGGCTTTACACTTTTTCACCATAATTGTAAATGTTGTCATGTTGTCATGTCAATGTTGTCATCAAAATCATTAAGGATTGCCATAAGAGTAATGCTCACCCAGTCTTCAGCAGCAGGGGAGTTGGCATCATTATTTTCACCATGTGTACTGTACGTTGGAACTTTATGTTATGCACCCACCCCCACAACCCCCAACGACATAACCATCCATTTGTTGCAGTAAAGCTGGTAATCTACATTTCTCTTGCCAGGTTCTCTGCTTTTCCTGTTAAAATTGCACCAGTACTTGAAGGATTCTGTGTTCTTGCCATTTGGAACCATCATTGTAGAGCCACATAAACATCACTGTCCTTTCCTTCTCGCTTATGTTTCTGATTTGGACTGGAATTGTGCTGCCACTCAGACAGAATAGTGTCTTTTTTTCTTAAAGAAATCTAGAGATGACTGGTTGAGACACATCAAATCTTTTTGCCAGCTCTGCTTGAGAGATTTTAGGACCTTGTAAGAGCTCCAAAACTTTACATTCTTCAGCCAGGGTAAGATCCTTTTGCTTCTTTGTGGCTGCCATTTTAGTGCAGGAATATCCTGAAAGCATTCATTTGTCTGACGCCAGACCAGGCTTGTGCCCGTTAATGTCAGATTAAATTGCACATGCTCAGTTAACTGTATACTAGTATCACCAATATTCAGTAAAACAGGAATGTAGCAATGGTAATAGTTTCAGATTTTAAAATTGAATAAGTGGGATATACACTTAACCACTTCAACACCATGACATACGTACTTATGTCAAATGAAAACCCACTTACAGTACATTAAGTCAGTCAAGTTTCCCATTCTATTCTATGAGCGGTTTCTCAGTCTAGCGTTTCAGGTTTCATTCTCTAAGGCAATGCTAGTACTGTGGAATGTGCAATGAAAGTCGGGGGAGGGTTAGGTGTATCCAGCTGTGTGTCACGTAGTGATTCCAATCTACCTGTAGGCGTTTAGAAGACAGATACATTGCAGGAAGCCATTCAACTTATATATATATATATATATATATATATATATATATATATATATATATATATATATATATATATATATATATATGTGTTTTAAATTAGAATTTTTTGCTTTATTATTAGTTTTACTTGTTTAGTTGTAGTTTATATAGTTTTTAGCGAAAGCTAAACATGGCAATGTACGTGGTCTTACTATAATGAGCAACGGGGGTGAAGCTGGTTCAGAAGATTTCGATACCAGCGACGGTGATGCTGACTTATCACTCAGCGATGATGATGAAGAGGATCTGGAGCCAATAACAGTACAAACAAAAGAGCATGCAGCACTTAACAGGTAAGCCAGCTGCAAACGGGAAGCTGTTTGGTATGAAACGGCAGTGCTGTGACAAAATACTATCAAAACACAGCACCGGCTACAAGGCATTAAAGCAGGTGTCTGTGGCAGCCAGATCCATCACAATGCCTGTGCAAAGTAGCTGTGTACACGCATTTGTGACTATCCCTCCTACACAAGGGAAGAAGAGACCGCAAAAAAGGTGCGGTGAATGAAATGAAAACAAAACATACAAGAAAAATTTGCAGTAGTTGCGAAGGCAACCCCAGGTTCTGTTCTATTGAACACTTCAATAAATAGATGGCATAGAGCAAGCAGATAATTGATTTTTATTTGATAATTATTATTTACTGATTATTACTGTGATTAGCAGTGTTTTTGTTTTCACGGTTCAAAAAACATGGGTATGTAGTACACAGGATCATAAAGGGTCAAGAAACACAGTTTAGGTCATTTATTTGTGTTTTATTCATATTATGTTAACATTTTACAGCAATTTCGGGTTTGAAAACATTATTATTATTATTATTTTCAAAATCTGGTACCTGGGAAGGGGTTTCATTTTGTAAGCTGGAGTTGAAGTAGTTAAACGATATATACTTAAGTGGGGCAGACTGTATACGCATGTTCAAGAAAACAGACCTTGACGAACGTGGATTCAGTTGAACATCACAAGTGCCGGGACAAAATAAAACTGCTACAGGTTTCTTTAGCACAATACCCCAGTGACCTTTCGTTACGTTTGAAAAAAGGACTGAAACGCATTTCTTGGCCAGGGTTGGCCTTCACCTTGAGTGGAAATGATGGATTAAGTTCTCAGACATACCTGGTAAAGGTAGCTGAACAAGTAAACCACTGACACTCCAGTCCCGATTCAATCTGTCAATCACTTCTAGTAGATCTTCTTGAGAAACATTACTAGGTCGCAGTATTGTTTCACTGCTAATACCTAGAACAGGGAGAGAACATATATTCAGTATATCAAGCATGTATTTCAACATAACATAAAACTACACATTCATTACAACAAACTGTCTTCAACATCCTTTGAGAAATATGGTATATACTGTACATGATTGAAAACCCTGTTTCGCACAAACCTGAGTTGTGTTCCTGTAAATGTATGTATTAGCAGAAATAATTTAGATTAAGGCACTGGTTAATAGTTTCAATCCATAAATTTGTAGGTGATGCAAAGCTTTTGGCCATAGCTGTACATGCAATGTTGTTACATATATATATATATATATATATATATATATATATATATATATATATATATATATATATATATATATATATATATAATGGAACAGTAAAAAATAAAAAATAAAAAAATGCTGTCTTCATGCTCACTCAACCTGACTTTATTACTTCAAATAATGTATTTTTAGAGGTTTGTAAACGATAAAGAAAAACACAAAAAGACACTTGTGCACATTATCCATCCGTCTCTGACACAGACCTTGAACAAATTACTGAAATCAGAGATGTCGTTGAATTTATTTTTATTCCTCAAGTCTGTTCTGCTCAGTGTGAACACTTGCAGGAAGAAAAAAAAAAAAAAATCAGTGGCAATGTGCACACTATAAAAAAATGATTTGCTTTCTTTTACATGTCTTAACTTAGTGTGTAGTTCAAAGTTATACATGGGCCTACTTTATTTGGCATAAGGATATTTATTTAAAAAAAAAACACATTTTTTTGCCTTAAACATGACTTATCCTTTTTTTTCTTCAAGTCCACCGTTTTGCCTTTAGGGCATCCATATACGTTGAATATACAGACTTCTCGGGGGTTGAAGGGTTAGGGTTAAGGTATACGGACACCCAGCCGGGCCTTATTGCATATTATATATCTGTTCATATAATGTGACTGTAATTAACACTTATTTGTTTATTTTTAATAATTAAAGACGGGTCTGTCTTTATGGATTGAAACACAGTACAAACAATTTGGCGGCAAACTCACCTAGTGCAGCAGCAGTTTTTGTTTTATTCCTTACATAAGATCGACTGGCTGGATCATCTCCTACTAAAATTACACTAAGATGAGGTCTTTTGTTGCCTTCGGATACCCATTCTTCCACATCCATTTGAATTTCCTTATGTATTTGCTTTGCCAGTTCAGTTCCTGAGATAATTGTGGCTGCATAGCTAAACAAAGGGAAAGAACAGCACCGCTAACAAAAATATGTAAAAAACATTTAGGATAGGAAGTTTAAGGTATTTTTGTTTTGTTTTTTCTTATTTTATACTGTATGGCAAATATATGTCTCCCAAAAAAGTTTCCATTAATATTTCTACCAGTATGACTTTGTTTTTACTGACAGTTTTATTTGCAGGCTGTCAAAGCAAAGGTTTCAACTGAAAGGCCTATTGTGCTTTATTATAGTCAATTTTCAGACAATTATACCTCGTTTCCATAGTCAAGCGAACTCGAGTGCGCTCAAGTGCTCCCGGGTTAGCCTGAATTTTGCAAAACTCGAGTTCAGGTGCAACGCAAGTTAGCTAAAGAAAAATAATAGTTTCCAGGGTTTCCTGAGTTTCTCAAGTTATTAGATGAGATGGACAAGTCTCACTCATGTTATTGCGAGAGGTGGCCAGATAATAACCAGATTACTGTATCACTGTTATACATTGTAACATTGTTATCACCAAATACGGCAATGGATACTTTTCCAGAAAATTCACTGCAGATTGTCTTGTGATATTGGATGGTGTCCTAAAATTGCATCTAATCTGTCATAATAGTGGAATGTTTTGAGATCATTTCCGCTTTTGTTATTGTGGTCCTTGATTTTTTCCTATATTACAGCACATTTCTACTCACGCCCACAGAAAGTAGAACTTGACTTCTTTTTTTAAACACTTCAGAAAGATCCTTGAAGCTAAGTTTGAATGACCTGATCTCCCCAAACAGTAATCAGTGATAACGTTTCATCATGATTCCACTTTTTTTTTTTTTTTTACAGAGTTAAATTACATGTAAGCTTTTATTTTGTTTTTTCTAACTATAATTTGCAACTGACACTGGCTTTAGAGATTGTTTCTAAGACCCAGGATTCCACGATTAGTGAAGTAGTTTCTGCTCAGGACGAATTCAATCTGTCCAGTCTGCATAATGAAATGGTACCCAAAGAACATAGGCGCCCGAATTGGAGGCCAACTTGAGTTTTATAAAAACATGGAAATGCAGCATTGGGGGAGCAATTAGTTGACTTGACTATGGAAACGAGGCATTAGTGTATGAGCTTTGTGTGCTATAGGCCTATCCCACGGCACGTCACAAAAAACAACAAAAACAAAATCACAATTTCAATTTAATATTTAGCAACTTCATTTTCAATATTTGTACTGCTGACTTCATCTGCTTGAAAAATCTAAGTCCCACTTCAGATCCCTTCACTTAGAAAATAAATCAAATAAATCACAATCGTTCAAATACTACACACCTCAGCCACTAAATGGAATTCCCTTTCAAAACATAAACAAACCTAAATATGTAAGGGATAACACGACAGGGCGTGTCGTAGTCAAGTTCTACAAGTCAAGTTCTACAGCCAAAATAGGGGCTCCTGAGTTGCACATCCAGTAAAAGCACTCCATATGGAGTGCAGGATGCGCCTTATAGCCTGGGGATCGCAGGTTCAAGGTTAGGCTATGTCACAGCCGACCATGACCGAGAGTTCCTAGGGGGTGGCGCACAATTGGCCGAGTGCTGCCCGGGTAGGGAGGGCTTAGGTCAACAGGGGAATCCACGGCTCACCGCACAGCAACAACCCCTGCAGTGGAGCCACCAGATTGTCCCCCAGCGCTATAGGTCTGGTGGCCTCACTGTGGATCTGCAGTGTGAAAAATGACAGATTGGCAGGAGCATGTTTCAGAGGACAGATGCACGACCCAATGTGGTTTATACCGCTTATAAAACAGCTATTCATCCCCCAAACAACACTTAATTAAAATGCTTTTTAAATAATAAAAAAAAAAAACACTTTCATTGTATGTACATCCAGTGTTATACAGTCCCAAAGGACAAAACATTTAATTTGTATTCAATAATTCATTTTAAAGTGTTAAAAGTAAACTGCACATTACCATTTAATGAGAATTTCTGTAATGAAAGCAGTATCTCATAAGTAGAGGGCAGAGTACTGTGCAACCAGTGTTATTTCTGGTCGGAGTTTCTTGAAACTAAGGAAAGAAATGGTGCAACTGCAATGGAGACTAGAGTCAGATTGGATTCGTTGTTTTCCGTTTTGCAGTGTTCAGTTACAATACTTACAAACTTGTCTGTGGTGATTCAAAAATATTGTTTAACAGAATACATGGTGATTGGGATTCATATTTTGTTCTGATAAAATTGAAAGACCTCTACAATTACTAACTGCACTCAGGTCATAAAATTAAGGATAAAGGTTTGTGCACGGGGTTGCTCCGCCAATAGGGGCATGTGATTTAAAAATATAGTACCGGTGTAGTGTTATAAAGTGGTACATTGTTACAATGTGGTATGCGTACCAAAACTTGACACATGTAACCTAGAAAGTGGTACACTGTGAGATCTTGGTACAGGTGTAATCAATTGTGATGTGTTTTCCTTTTGTAAAACAGAAGTACATTTACCATTAATTATACCTTTTTTTTTGCAAAACATTAATTGTACATATTTTTTGCAAACAAATTGGAAACAGAATCAATTTGTCTAAAAAAAAAAAAAAAAAAAAAAAACACTCATGACGAACAAGACAAAATGAGAAGTCCACTGCAAAGTTGCACAAGTAAAAAATATATGCAAGACGTAATGTTTTGAATTTGGTAAATATTTGCATACTATTTTCTTAATGATGGGAAAAAGACCCAAAAGAGCATAACGTACCACATTTGCATGGGCAATTCCGTGCTTTCTAAGCAGAATCTGTTCAAAAGTTGTTTAGGCAGGCGCAAGCTGCTTACCACTTCTTATCCACGTACCTGAAAATAACACTAGACCGGTGTGATGCAGGTTATTTTATATTATGTTTGTCAGAGATTGAATATAAATGTTTTTTAAACGTCTGATTGATTATTGCAAATTATCACACATTCTATTAACTGAAATATATTAAAGCTGCATGGGCTGCCTACCTTAATTATGTAGCCTACATGGTGCAAAACAAATAACGCTAGGACCAGAGATGCGGTATACCAACAATATTGTACCTAAACGTGAACCAAAAACAAACATTTTATCATGAGTGGTAGGTAGTTTTTTTAACCACCATTAAACTACATGGTTATATCATGTAAAAAAAAAAAAATCCTTCTTGGATTTGTATAGTTAATCCAAATTATAAATACACCAGTATGCAAAGTGACATTGTACTCTTTCTTTGAAATATTCCCGCAGTAATAAATCAAAACTAATGACACGTGACGAACATTCCACAGGCACCGGCTAGGAAGCATCCTCAATTCCCACATTGTAAACCATACAAAAAGAAATCCCAAATGTCCTCTTACCTGTTACTAGAAATACAAACATGTCTGTGGGGTACAGCCTTTTTAAAAATTCGCATTTTTTTCAGAAAACGGGGCTGCAAAAAGCAGCTGTATACTCTGAAAGAAGCACTCGGCACAGGAAACGCCGCCGCCATGATGTTCAAGCTGCTCTGTCTGTGACAGCCTGACAGCAGCTGCAACTGACTCTGGAGACAATAATAACGCTACTACAGGTAAGATCTAGAGCCAGATATGCTGATAAGAGAGGGTTGCATTGCCCAGATAAGAGCTCGTTCTGCACCCAGTGCTGTAATCCAAACACTGTAACACACAGAGGATAGAGTGAAGGAGAAGGATTTTTTTTTTTGTTTTTTTTTTTTGTTTATATATGCACATACATACACACACACACACACACACTCATTTTCAGATACTGCCGATATGAGGAAGTGTACTTAGCAATTATTATTATTATTATTATTATTATTATTATTATTATTATTATTATTATTATTATTACATGTGTGACATGGAAATAAATATTAATATTATTTAAAATGATAGGTGTATGATCATATCATTGACTTAAACTAAAACATCCCATTAATTATTTGTATAGCTTTCATAATAATAATAATAATAATAATAATAATAATAATAATAATAATAATAATAATAATCCCGTGACATGAACTATAAAAAGCTAGTGTATTAAAATGTTTAATTGGTACCATTATATTTGGCACCTGTGATCATGTGCATTTAGAAGGTCAAAAGCATTTTTGTGAAAAACCAGTGAGGTTTAATACAATTGTATCAATGTGTTCATTAAGAACTGGCACTCTTTTTATGCAAACTGTTTTTTTTAATGATAAATAGGAATTCTTTACCCCCAACCAGGAGACAGGATTTCATTTCATTAAATTTCTTTCATACCTAAATCTAATAAAGATGTATAATTTCCATCACACTTTTGAATACAAATTATAAAGCAGCAGCTTTAGTTTTATCAAGTAGATTAAAACCCTTGCTACCTTATCCAGTAAATGAAGCAGTCAAGGTTTATTTGCACTGTGTTTGCTTATAATAGGTAGTGTTTTGTAGTTAACATTGTTGTTTTCTGTTGTTCTTGCTGTTTGAAAAGTACTGTTTTGATAATAGGATATTAAAATAATTAAGATCTGAACCTTACATAAGAGAGAAACAATGCCAGCTAGTTGACAGTGGTTCAAGAGCCAATATAACACTGGCTGTTCAAGACACTGTGTCGTATTTGATGGACAACCATAAATGTTTGTTAGAAGTTTATAAAATTTCTAAAAGTCCCAATACTGATTGGAGCCTCAAACTGTCTGCATTTGCTTTACTTTTGTGAGGGGGTGGGGGGATTTTGCAGATGGGTAATAATTTATAAAAATGTTTCTGTAAATAAAAATTAACTACACTCCAAAAGCATGATTTGCATGGGACTAAAAACAGAGTTGGCGAAAAGCAGAGTACATCTAGGAACCTCCCAGACGTGGATTAGTATTTATCAACAAAAGTCGGTATATTCAGAATTAAATGTGATGTGGCCGGAGAAGGTGCTTTTGTGCTTGATTTGTAAACAGTGAACCAGGTTTAAATAATGAATTTCATTGTACCTTCATTTCCAAAGGCTACAATAACCATTTTGTCCATTGAGTCGCCAATTATGTTTTGTATTTTCGCCCGTCCCCAATTTGGTAATGCCCAATCGTTGTGTTTTACTGCACTGTAGAATCATAGGACAGATTGTACCAATTTTAATATTATATTATGGTTTATTGTGAAGACTGATATGGCTTTGAGGCGAACACCCCGTAAATGCTTTATCAATTGTAACATAACACTGACATGGTCTATTCGCACGGGAGTAAAAAGACACAGGACGCTTGAGTTTGAAACTTTACAGACAGTCCCAATGTTCTGTAAAATAATCAGAGGACCTCCTGAGAGAAATTATCTGGGCTAAAAAGTTTGCCCCAGATAATGGGTAAACTTTTGGGGTTTCTAACCTTTAACCCCCCCCCCCAGCTACCCCACTGTATACACTTTACCAATGGGTAACAGATTAAAAGCCTCTATTGTTGAGAGGTACAATCAGACACTGAAAACCAAAATGTGGAAATATTTCACCGAACATCCGAACGTATGTAGAAAACTTACAAGAAACGGTTCAAACTTATAATAATTTGTACCACGTAGCATTAAAATGAAACCCTCAGAAGTTAATGAGACAACTCATTTAACTCTAGAACCGCAGAGATTTCGGACTTAATAAAACCGCCGCACCTGCAAAATTTGCGGCTCCATTTTAAAAGGGCTTCGATAGGAAAATGAAAAACAAACAATCGGATACAACTTAATATTTTTGTTTATGAACATCATAGATAACATTTTCAGAGCAGAAACACTTGTATTTACAGTGCCGAGAGAAAGTTTGTGAACCCCTTAGGATTTTCATATATTTCAAACCTAAAATGTTATTAGATCTTAATCTAAGTCCTAATAACAGATAAAGATAATGTGAATAAACAAATGACACAAAAACATCATACTTTTTCAACGTTTATCACATTCAATATCCATGTCTGAAAAAGTATGTGAACCTTTAGATTCAGTAACTGGTGGCACACCCTTAAGCAGCAATGACTTCAACTAAGTGTTTCCTGAAACTGTTGGTCAGTCTCTCACATCGGTTTTGAGGAATTTTGGCCCATTCCTCCTTACAGAACTGCTTCAACTTGGTGACATTTGAGGGCTTCCTTACATGGACAGCTCGCTTCAGGTCCTGCCACAACATTTCATTGGGGTTTAGGTCCGGACTTTGACTAGGCCATTCTAAAATGCAGAATTTCTTCTTCTGCAGCTATTCTTTTGTAGATCTGCTTGTATAGGATCATTGTTTTGCTGCATGACCCACTTTCATAAGAACATAAGAAAGTTTACAAATGAGAGGAGGCCATTTGGCCCATCCTGCTCGTTTGGTTGTTAGTAGCTTATTGATCCCAGAATCTCATCAAGCAACTTCTTGAAGGATCCCAGGGTGTTAGCTTCAACAACATTACTTTGGAGTTGATTCCAGACCCTCACAATTCACTGTGTAGAAAAGTGCCTCCTATTTTCTGTTCTGAATGCCCTTTTGTCTAATCTCCATTTGTGACCCCTGGTCCTTGTTTCTTTTTTCAGGCTGAAAAAGTCCCTTGGGTCTACATTGTCAATACCTTTTAGAATTTTGAATGCTTGAATTAGATCGCCGCATAGTCTTCTTTGTTCAAGACTGAACAGATTCAATTCTTTTAGCCTGTCTGCATATGACATGCCTTTTAAACCTGGAATAATTCTGGGCGCTCTTCTTTGCACTCTTTCTAGAGCAGCAATATCTTTTTTATAGCGAGGTGACCAGAACTGAACATAATATTCAAGATGAGGTCTTACTAATGCATTGTACAGTTTTAACATTACTTCCCTTGATTTAAGGTCAACACTTTTCACAATGTATCAGAGCATCTTGTTAGCCTTTTTTTATAGCTTCCTCACATTGTCTAGATGAAGACATTTCTGAGTCAACAAAAACTCCTAGGTCTTTTTCATAGAGTCCTTCTTTAATTTCAGTATCTCCCATGTGATATTTATAATACACATTTTTATTTCCTGCATGCAATACTTTAAACTTTTCTCTATTAAATGTCATTTGCCATGTGTCTGCCCAGTTCTGAATCTTGTCTAGATCATTTTGAATGACCTTTGCTGCTTCAAAAGTATTTGCCACTCCTTCTATTTTTGTGTCGTCTGCAAATTTAACAAGTTTACTTACTATATCAGAATCTAAATCATTAATGTAGATTAGGAATAGCAGAGGACCTAATACTGAACCCTGTGGTACTCCATTTACCACACTCCATTCTGAGGTTTTTCCTCTAATCAGTACTTTCTGTTTTCATCATGTTAACCACTCCCTAATCCATGTACATGTGTTTCCTTGAATCCCTACTGTGTTCAGTTTGAGAATTAATCTTTTATGCGGGACTTTGTCAAAAGCTTTCTGGAAATCTAAATAAACCATGTTGTATGCTTTGCAATTATCCATTATCGATGTTGCATCCTCAAAAAAATCAAGCAGGTTAGTTAGACACGATCTCCCTTTCCTTAACCCATGTTGACTGTCTCCCAGGACACTATTACCATATACAGCTCTGGAAAAAATTAAGAGACCACTGCAAAATTATCAGTTTCTCTGGTTTTACTATCTATAGGTATGTGTTTGGGTAAAATGAACATTTTTGTTTTATTCTATAAATTACTGACAACATTTTTTTTTTTTCCAAATTCCAAATAAAAATATTGTCATTTAGAGCATTTATTTGCAGAAAATGACAACTGGTCAAAATAACAAAAAAGATACAGTGTTTTAAAACCTCGAATAATGCAAAGAAAATAAGTTCAGATTCATTTTTAAACAACACAATACTAATGTTTTAACTTAGGAAGAGTTCAGAAATCAATATTTGGAGGAATAACCCTGATTTTCAAGCACAGCTTTCATGCGTCTTGGCATGCTCTCCACCAGTCTTTCACATTGATGTTGGGTGACTTTAAGCCACCATCTTTAAGGGTCTTGATCTGGTGATCCTCCATCCACACCTTGATTGACCTGGCTATGTGGCATGGAGCATTGTCCTGCTGGAAAAACCAATCCTCAGAGATGGGGAACATTGTCAGAGCAGAAGGAAGCAAGTTTTCTTCCAGGACAACCTTGTACTTGGCTTGATTCATGCCAAAGCTGCCCAATTCCAGACAAATAATAAATAAATAAATGACAATATTTTTATTTGGAATTTGGGAGAAATGTTGTCAGTAGTTTAAAGAATAAAATAAACATGTTCATTTTACCCAAATACATACCTATAAATAATAAAACCAGACAACTGATAATTTTGAAGTGATCTCTTAATTTTTTCCAGAGCTGTAGGTAATTTTCCATTTTGGATCTTATTAGTTTCCATAAGTTTGCATATAATAGAAGTCAGGCTTACTGGTCTGTAGTTACCTGGTTCAGTTTTGTTTCCCTTTTTGTGGATCGGTATTACGTTTGCAATTTTCCAGTCTGTCTGTCTGTCGGTACCACCCCTGTGTCAAGAGACTGTTGCATGATCTTGGTTAGCGGTATGTAAATAACTTCTTTCATTTCTTTGAGTACTATTGGGAGGATCTCATCCGGCCCAGGGGATTTGTTTATTTTAAGAGCTCCTAGTCCCTTTAACACTTCTGCCTAGGTTATGCTAAAGTTATTTAAAACTGGATAGGAACTGGATGACATGTGGGGCATGTTGTCCGTATCCTCCTTTGTAAAAACTTGTGAAAAGTAATCATTTAATATATTTGATTTTTTTTTTTCTTCATCTATGATTTTGCCATTTGAATCTCTTTAACCTCCTCTTTGAATGTTCTCTTGCTGTTGTAATATTGGAAAAACATTTTGGAATTGGTTTTAGTCCCTTTAGCATCATTTCTATTTCTCTCTTGGCCTTTCTAACTTCTTTTTTGACTTGCGTTTGCAGTTCCGTGTACTCTTTCTGTGTACTTTCTTTTTGGTCGTTTTTTAATGCTCTATGAAGTGCCTTTTTTCGCTGAATATTTTTTTAATTGATCTATTAAACCATTTTGGCAATTTAGTTTTACATTTAGGTTTGTCTACTTTAGGGATGTGATTGTTTTACGCCTCTAGTACTACATTTTTGAAGAACAGCCATCCTTTTTCTGTGGATGTTTTCTCTATTTTACTCCAATCTACTTCTGTTAGTCTCTGTTTCATACCTTCATAGTTTGCTTTTATAAAATTGTAAACCTTAGCTTTAGTCATTACTTTTGGGGTTTTAAAAAGCACTTCAAATGAGACCATGTTGTGGTCTGAGTTTGCTAGTGGTTCTCTAACCTCTGTTTTAGTTATTGTGTCTTCGTTATTTGAAAAGACTAAATCAAGGCATGCCTCCCCTCTAGTCGGTGCCTTGACAAATTGTGCTAGGAAGCAGTCATTTGTCATTTCCACCATTTCAATTTGACATTTTTTCAACCAGTGGTTCATAGTCAGTCATTTTTAGAGCAACACATGCATCACTCATGTCATCTGTCAGCCTGTTGTGCATGTCTGATTTGATCAAATTTATGCCAGAAAAAAGCTGCTCACAAAAATATGATGAGCCAAAAAAAGTTAGAAGTGAAATTCCAAGAGTTTTCATTGCTTTGAAAGAATTTGGCAAAGAATTCCAGACTTTTAATATCTCATTTTCTGCACTTTCTGCTTTTTCCCCATCTACTCTGTCACACTGAATCTGCTGTAATGTTACATGCAGATCAGTGAATTTTCTTTTCCACACTGCACTTTCTTGAAATTCCAACAATTCCATTTCCAAACTTTCAAGTCCCAGCCATTCCAACTGGGAAATATTCAGCTGGTCAATCATGGCTGTCTCAGGACTGCTCATGAAAGACAGTGTTGCCTCCATGTTGCGGAACTGAATAAACCTGGCTTCAAGTGCTTCCCTAGAAGCCCCCACGATTTTGGAAAACTGGTGGTAAACTTCCTGCAGATTACTGGGACTGTCTGCAAAGTGTGCAGATTTCTGCAAATGTGTTTTCAGGTTTGGGAAGTATTTGAGCTGTCCACAGTCAATGTCTCTTTCAAACACCTCTAATTTTCTTTCAAAAGCCCTGATATCCCCAAACATGCTTTCAGCTGTTTTGCCAAAACCCTGCAATTTTTGGTTCACGTTATTAAAATGTTCGTTGAAGTCAGTGAAAAACATAAGGGTGTTAAGCCACACAATATCAGTGAGTTGTGGATAGTTTTCCCTTTTTTCATCCATGAACAGCCTTATTTCATCTAAACAGGCCAAAAATCTCTCCAGCCCTCGTCCTCGGCATAGCCACCTGACATTATTATACATCAATAACATTGAGTACTGTGACTGAACCTCATCAAGAAGCATCTGGAATTGGCGGAAATTTAGAGCTCGAGCCATGATGTAATTTACAATCTTTGTGACTATCTTAAGGATGTCATCCAGTTTCTTGCTGCTATCTCTAGCTGACAAGGCTTCCTGATGGATCAAACAGTGAAACTGGATAACTGGATGTTTTGCCTCCTGCACAAGGTACTGAATGAAACCTGATGTTGCACCAACCATGCTAGGTGCACCATCAGTTGTAACAGAAACTACTTTTTCCAAGCTGATATTTTCAGCCAAAAATGCCCCTCTTGACAGCATTAAAGATATCATTCCCTGTTGTCCTCCCTGGCAGAGGTAACAGTTTCACTGATTCTTCCCGCATGTTTTCACCAGCTGCATAACGCACAATTACTGCTAACCTTGCATGGTTACTGACATCAGTACTTTCGTCCAGACACAGTGAATAAAACTCTGACTTTTGCAACTCAGCGGTGAACTGCTGGCTAACATCTTCAGCCATGCGCAGGATTCTGTCTTTGACAGTATTTCTACTGAGTGGCATATCTGTGATGCGCTGCACAATTTTATCCTTGTTAGGGAAGTCATGAAATAAAGAACCAGCACTAGCCAGCATGGCACTCTTGATATATTCACCATCTGACAAGGGTTTGCCATGATCTACCACTATCTGTCTGAAGTTTAGCTTTTTTGATTGTGCTCATTTTCTTAACCTTCACTTCTCTTTTCAGTTAACTGATGAGAATGTTTTTCTTCGGAAACACGCTGAAACAGGCTGTCTTACTATCTCCCCAGAAGAGGTCTCTGTACAACAGCAGCTTTCAGCATGAACAGCTATCCCACTATTGCAGATATTTGCTGGGTGCCATACCTAACAAAAAATGGCCACAGTTAATATTGCCCACCACATCCCCTCCCCCCCAGCCCATACATATCCCCATCCCCATCATAACTGCCAGACCAAACATACACTCTCTCTCTCTCTCTTCAACCCCATCCCACTCCTGTTCCCCTTTATACTTCACTGGGCACTTAATGCTGGTCTCCCCTCACCGCCCATAATTTCCTCTTGTCCCTGAGAACTCGCAATCTGTTCTAAGCAATTCCCTTACATTTCCCATTCCCTGTCCCTAAGTACACTGCACATTCTAATCTACACTCACATGCTGTTCTTGCTGGAGAATGCAGCCGGGGAGCGTGGTTGTGGTAGAAGGCAGTGGAAGACTACTTTGCTGCAGACCAGTGGGAGGCAAAGTGAGGCAGCAAGACTGATCAAATTCATACAAAAAAAGAATAATTATGAATATGCATGTTCTTTTTTCCGTCCCTAAATCCATTTTTGCTCACAGATTATATTATATTGTTTTGTAAATTTACAGACATAAAAAGCAATAGTGATAGTGCACCTCACAGGGACCCATCAACTTTTGCATATGCCCCTCTATATATTTTGGACAATGACTCTTTAATCCTTATTCAAGTAAGATCAATCAATCTTAATTTTATATAGCGCCTTTCATAGTGGAACATCATCTCAAAGCACTTCACAGCTTGTCAAAGAATAACAGTGCATACAGTAAATACATAGTTTGAATATTATATTGCTAAACTACAGTAAAATACATAAATCACATTTCATGACGCATTAAGTTTAAGAATTATAACGCTAAACATCAGTAAAAGCAACAATCACAGTGCATCATACAATAAATATAAGACGTTTGCTCAATTGGCGCGCTGCACCAGTAACCCTGGCCATAATTGTTTGTTTTTTTGTTTGCAATTGCACACAGTGACAACCGTTACCGGTGTACCGTCATTTTTTCAACTGTATATTTACTTACATAAAACATATCTACTGCTTTTACATTTTGTAAAATAACTATTTAAAAGACGAGTAGCAGATAACATACTTATTAGAAAAAGATTTCTGGGGTGTCAAACTACCTTGAAAAAAAGGACTATCCACAAATGTACTCTACATATCAGAGGCATCATTTATTTTGAGACGATTGTTTTTTGAGAATTTACAACCTGCTTTTCCCCACTGTATGAAGTGGGGTAACAACATACCACATTATGACCCATAATTAAGATCAAAATAGTATTAAAAAAAAAAAAAAAAAAAAACAGTGCATCAAACAAAGAATACATAGTTTGAGATACGCGTATGTGACCGTGGAATATGTTTTCGGTATTTATGACAAGGGAAAGGTTTGACAGTCAAAACAGCGTGGGACATTTGCTTTAAAGTTTAATGCAGAAATACACGTGTTGCCGCCAGTGACATCTGCAAAAGACCTTGCACTGCACATTAACACGTGTACAAAAAGTTGTACATCTTTTTAGAAAAGACGTAAGCCGAAAGTGCTTGGTTATGTAATTTAGACCTATTTAAGGCTCACAGACCCCCGAGCACGAGTGTAAAGTATGAAAGATTGTGGCCATTTCTCCATTTAGTTCAGGAGATGACGGCCAGTAAAATGCTACAAGCATCAGGCTAACGATCCCTTCCTCCCCGCGTGTCCCGCTGACACATCCAATGCTGACCACAATTACATTTGATCCTCCATGGGACAGACTTACTGTTTTTGATCAGCTTTCTGTTCCCAGGGTACTTGAATAAAGCAGCTCAGTAGCATAAACAACCAACCGTGAAATAACGGCTACAGTTAGCACTGCTTAATTACTAGGGGTGGGGCCGTCCTTGCAAATCAAACTGACTGGCTTTCTAAAGTGCCACTCAGAGGACGTGCAAATAAATAAATAAATAAAAAAAGCCGATAACTGCTCACTCGGCGTGCCAACTAATAGGACTCTGCGTGCCACTCTGGGCACGCGTACCATAGGTTCGCCATCGCAGGTCTATAGCATGCTCCTATTATTATGCCCTTTGAATTTTTGTCCGTTATTCTGACCCATATTGATTTGGCTTTATTTTCTTTGTCCAGGTTTAACACCTGGGTTTCAAGACTGTTTCTTATGTATAGCGCTACCCCTCCTCCTCTTCTGTCCTGCCTGTCTTTCCTATACAGTGTATACCCACAAATATTATATTCGTCCCCATCACTCTCAGACAACCAAGTTTCTGTAACACCTATCACATCATAGTTACTTGTTAGTGCAGTAGCTTCAAGTTCTAGAATTTTGTTTCTGATACTTCTAGCATTTAGATAACTACATTTAATGGTTGTCTTACCTGAGTTGTTGTCCTTGTTTTGATGCGGTCTCCCTTCTGTTTTTTTGTTGATTTCTCCCCCCTTCCTTTCTAGTTTAAATGCTTCTGAACCTTGTCGCAAATAACACTGAATCAGCTAGGCTGATCAGTAAAACATTGAATTCTTTTGTATGGAGAATCTCAGTAGCTAAGGCTCATGGTTCATCAGCTGATTCAGATTCAGTTGTATTGAGTTTGCCTACTGATGATCTGAGGCAGAACAGTAATTGGATACCAGAAAATATGAATAACAGTGAGTTTTGGCCCCTTACTGTATTCTGGATGAATGGCATCCCTTCTAAAGTGTCTCTGTGTGTGCAGAAAGAAATGTATAGTAACAATGTGTACAGATCCAGAACTATTGTACATGGTGCAGAAGTAACCCTGACACATAAATTAAAACATAATCCTCTTGTTAGTTGTGCATGTAATATGTGCCAAAGCAAGTCAGCAGTGACTGGGCCCAGACTATGTCCTGCATGCAGTCATTTGGCTAAACACTGTAGAATCTTGTTTGAATGCAATGATTCTGTAGGAGTTGCTTTCTCTCATTTAAATGTAAACCCAAAAAGATATTAAGAGGATTGAATGCATGAGTTGTGAAATGGTCACTTAGTAAAATGGGCGCATCTGGGAAAATTAGATTATGAGGAAGGTGTCCCTACTAAGCGTGTACAAGTGTCTTGTAGGTACGAAGTCAAGGCCATGGCGACTGACACCTGTGATGTGAGACGATGGATTCGAGAGCCTGTTGTCATGTTCGCTGAGCCAACCCGAGCGGAACCTGAGACCGAAGTGGAGTCTTTCTGGGAGCGAGCTGAAACCCCGGACATGGATTGGAGAATTTAAAATGAAATGTATTAATGCAATAATATGTGTTATAATCTTTTGTAGTGTTTGTATAATCTTTAGTTTGGAAAATTATGTAAATGTGTAATCAAATGTAATGTTTAATGCTGCTCTAATCAATAATTGTGAAAATCATGCGTTCTTTGGGTATAAAATGATGCCGTAAGAAACTGGTATAAAATAATGCAGTAGAAACCGGTATAGTTTGATACAAGTGGCCAGTTTTTAGGCAGTTCCTTATCAAGATGGGCTTCATTCCCAGAATTGAATGCTAAGTCTCTACAGCACCCTTTTTAGCCTAAGAAAATGTTGTTAAACGGTGAAATAAGGTTTAGTATGCTTGCCTTTTACTATAAACTATTTGTGCATGTAAGACCATATGCTTAACACTGCCTGTTATAATAATATACATGAAATTGTTTCTCATGAGCGGGTGAGATCATGATCGGATGTGTGGACCAGGTGTCGTATCTTGAAAAGTTGCTGACACAAGGTTCTAAATTTTTAGGCTGTTGTGTGCCAAAGAGATAAGAATTGGACTTGATAAAGATTCTCCATGTATTCCTATGGAGACAAATTCTATAAAACCTCACACCTTTCGCAAAGGGGCACCACAATCAAAACCTTTGCTTGACAGGGTGAAGTGGTCCATCACTTGCAGATCTCCACAAGACAATTCTGATTCCTTTGTTCACGCTACTTTTCCTTATAATAGGAGGTAAGCATATTACTAACATTGTTATATCCTACATGTATTGGTTGTATTGCTATAATGTTTTGGTTTTAAGAGAGTGTTATATTGAATGAAACTGAAATATAGAAGTGGGTGCTTGTAGACCGCATGTATTGGAATTTGGTGGTCTGATCAACCTACCTTTCCAATATTAAAAGCATTTTAATAAAGCGAAAGAGCATTGCTCTGATTCGTAAAACTTCAAATGAATGAGTCTTGAGTGTCTTTTTCTTGATTAAAGAGAGGTTATATGGACATACATACAGCTCGTCCAGTGCTCGAACATAAACCACTAGGAGTTTATAACATCTCTGTCCTCCTAACGTCTCCCCTGAGTTAAGAGTGTGTGCAGAGTAAATAGTAAATAAATAAGACAGAATAAAAAGAGTACATGAATCTGCAAAACACAGCAGACGTGATAACCTGCTTGAGGATCTTTTCTCCAAGTAGACTGTTTCCCTTTTTATTTAAGTGCAGTCCATCCCATCTATACAGATAGTCCTCGTTGTAGAATGTGGTCCAATGATCAAGAAAGGTGAAGCCTTTCTGTGTGCACCATGTCTTCAGCCATGCGTTTAGATTAATTATTTCCAGCTGTCATTATGGTCCTTTGCAAGGTGCCAGTAGTATACTAGAAAATACCACAGTTTTAGTCTTGTCTTTTAATTTCCTTCCTAGCTCTCTGAATTTGTTTTGCAGGGATTTTGGTCTGTCTCTTCCAATGTTGTTTGTATCAATGTGGACGACTACTACCGGGTCGTCTCCTGTTCGTTCTAGGAGCCTGTCCACGTTCTCAGTGATGTGCTTGACCGAGGCTCCTGGAAGGCAGCACACTGTTGTAGTAAGGGGGTCCAAACTGCGAATTGAACTTGCTGTGTTTCTCAATGTGGAGTCCCCAACAATCATGACCTCCCTTCTTTTTGCTGTCTGGTCACCACTGTCAATAGGGTCCTGGATGTTGTTCCTTTCGTTCTCTTGTTGTTGTGGCTCAAATTTGTTAGTTGTTTTGATTTCTGGTGGTTGTGTTTGACGAAGTTTCTTTTTTTCCCTGCTTCTGCCTACCTGAACCCAGCTATTCTGACCTTCTGTTTCCCTGGTGGCTTTCAGTCTGTTCGGGGTGGTACAGACTTCCATGAATTGTGGGTGTGTCAGCTCCTCAAGATCCTGTTGCTGTCTCATTTCTTCCAGCTTCATTTCTAGCATACTTACTAGTTTATGCAAGTCTTGGATCGCGCAGTTCAGCTTCAGCTCACGGACGGATGGCCTGACATTCTCCTCTAGAATGATAGGATATGATACAATGCAGAATCCATGGTTGTGTCAGTGATGGCAAGCCATCCAGGTCCTGATGCAGAAAAGCAGCCCAAAACCATCACGCTCCCACCACCATGCTTGACAGTTGGGATGAGGTTCTTCTGTTCAAACGCAGTATTTGGTTTTCGACAAACATAACGTTTCTCATTGAGGCCAAAAAGTTCTAGTTTTGATTCGTCTGTCCAGAGAACATTGTTCCAGAAGTCTTGTGGATCATCTATGTGCTCTTTGGCGAACTTCAGACGGGCAGCAATGTTCTTTTTTAGAGAGCAGTGGTTTCGTCCTAGCATCCTTCCATGAACACCATTCATGTTTGGTCTTTTTCTGATAGTTGAGAACACTCACATTAGCTGATTCAGGAGTGGCCTGTAGATCCTTGGGTGTTACTCTGGGGTTCTTTGTGACTGCCTTGATGATTTTCTGGATTGTTTTTGGAGAGATTTTGGTAGGATGACCACTCCTGGGTAGAGTGACTATGGTCTTGAACTTTCTCCATTTGTAGACTGTCTGACAGTGGATTGGTGGAGCCCCAAATCCTTAGAAATGGTTTTGTAACCCTTTCTAGACTGATGAGCATCAATAACTCTTTTTCTGAGGTCCTCAGAGATGTGTTTTGATTATGGCACGACATGTTTCCACACACCTGTATGGTGAAGATCAAACTCACAAACATTCTAATCTTTATATAGGATGGGGCCTTCCAAACTCACCCCTGAAGATCTACCTAATTGTTTAAACACCTGATTCTAATTATCCCCTTAATTGAGCTGATAAAACCAGGAGTTCACTTACTTTTTCACATACACTTAATCTTAATTACTCATTGTTTGTCTAATTCATACATCATTTTCTTTCAAAAGACATGGAATTGGTTACTATAAAACATATTGGATATTTAAGAAAAAGGTTTTGATTAAAGAAGGCTATCATGGTAAAACTATGGAATTTCTGTAATTATCATTGGGGTTCACAAACTTTTTCTCGGCTCTGTACGTTGAAAATTAGACTTTTTTTCTAATTTTTTTCAAAAAGAGCACATATACATAAAAATGAAAAACTGTAGCAAAAAAAAACTTTACGGAATAAACTTCAGTGTAAACAGGTGTAGAAAGCTGTATGCACATATAAAATTATAAAACCTAAATAACTAGTTATAAAAATAGCATAAAACTAAAATAAAACATAACTTACGCAACATGAAAGCGCTTTGAGTGAAACAGAATTCAAAGGCTCTGTCTGTCTGTACACAGTTCTATTACAGCATTCCTAGTACAATCTACGAAGAAAACATGCTTTTCATCTGTACCAGTGCATTTGCCACAGACTGCCTTTTTACAGAGGGCACAGACATCGAAAGTTCTGTTCTTTTGCATTTAGCAACTTGGCTTTGTCTTTTATTCCATGTGCCAGTGGAAACAGCGCTGGCTGAAAGTTGAGGGGCATTTGCCAGCTGGCTTTCGTGTCTCTTATCAAAATGTTTCTGCTGTAGCTCCAGGGCTAGCTGCAAAATGAAGTCCCTCTGAGTGATTGTATTGCCCATGCACTCCTTGTACAGAACCAAAGCGTTGATGGCTGCCAGGTCCAAAACATTATAAAAAATAGCCACAGGCCACCAGACCACCTTTGACAGAATACAGCCATGCCATTTGATCCAGTATATCCACACTGAACTTTGTTGCATTGTAAAATGCCACAGTCTCTAGCTTTCATTTAGCACCAGTCTCGAATGTCACTGATCTGTGCAGAGAGTTTAGAATAAGCACATTTTTAAGTTTTTTTTACACCTGTACACAGGCACAGTTGGCACAGTTGTTCTGCCTGAGGAGTGTAGTGGAGTGCAGGGGGGCTCGCACGGCTAGAGCTGTTGGTGATAACTCTTGTCTTGCCTTGTTCACAGTCCCTACCAAGGTGTTTTTATTGATTGTTTTCTTCATATCATGGCCAAATGGAGAGAAGTAAAAAAAATAGCCAGCCATTGAAATCCAACATTCGCAAATATTTAACGAGATAAAATCATTTATGCAGCCTTTTGCCGATACTCTATCTTCGGTCAGTTCTCAACTCTTGGATCTAGATAAAAGGGTGTCTAATATGGAACAGGGAAAACAATCTACAGCGCTGCCATTAATTCCAGCATCAAATACTGCAGCGCCGCCTATAGCTTCTTCCGGTCCAGCCCTAATTTCAGCCAGCGAAGCAGATCCTCCAATATACAACCTCGCTACTGCATAAGGATCCTCCTCTCCATCTGCAGCTAGATGGTCACACTATATCTCCACAAATTAGACGTAACATTCTCAAAGGTAAGGATATTAATCTTGTTTCACTATTAATGACAACTTTGGAATTCTTGGACCATAGAGTAGTGGATTGCGGAGATTTGGCTGTAACTCTAAAATCCAGAGATCCCAGACTGCTTAAAAATCTTACATTAGGGGAATTTGTCCTTGCTTTCTCCATATTCAGAGATGTGTTATGCTCGGTATATCCTGACCGCAGAGCTGAATTGGACTCATACGAATACTACATCATGGAGCTGTCTGTCAGATATGGAGGGACTATGTTTTTTGAGTATCATAAAGCATTCTCTGCAAAAGCAGCAGCGATATTGGCAGCAGATAATCACATCATCAATTGGGCACAACCTGATCCAGATCTATTTAACAGAACTTTTGGTAGTCTAAGAGCTAACGCATGTGGGATCTGCGCTTCAACAGCTCACTTAACATTCCTCTGCCCTAAAGCTGCAATTGCATCAACTTCTAAAGCACCCGGTTTCGCCGCTAATTCATACAGGTCTTCAATACCTAATCCTATACATTCTTCAGCTCCCCAATCAATCCACAAGGAAAGACAAATACGGGCTCAGTATTAGATTTTCAGGAAGAAGACAAATCTGCAACAATTTCAATACTGGCTTCTGTTCGAATAGGCAATGCAATCTTATCCACATGTGCAGCCATTGCGGAGATGCTCACGCTAATGCAATCTGCCCTTAAAAACGCAAGTGACTTTCCCCGATGCTCACAGTCTTTTCTCCTATAAACATCCCGGCATTATCAAGTAAATTACAGAATCATCCCGACAGTAATTTAATCAATTACCTGATCGACAGATTAAAAAAAAAAAAAAAAAAGGTTTTTCATCCGGTCTTACTCAAATTCCTTCTTCCTCGTTCAAAAGCAAAAATCTTTATTCAGCGACTCAAGAACCACAATTAGTGCCATCTCTCATCGAAAAAGAAATTATAAAAGGATTTATAGTCGGTCCATTTTAGCTCCTCCTTTTCCAGTATATAGAATTAATCCTATCGGCATTGCCACTAGGAAAATGTCAGAAAAAAAAAAAAAAAAGCTTCTCATTATTGATTTATCAGCACCACGGGGGTCAAGCACCAGCAGCATTAACTCATTAATTCCCCAAGATCAATTTTCCCTGCATTACATCACTATTGCAGACGCAATGCATTCAATTAAATTAGCAGGTCGTGGTTCCTGGTTAGCAAAAGCAGATATATCAGACGCATTTAAAGTAATGCCAATCCATCCATCTCTCCGTCACCTGTTTGGTATATGCTGGGATGGGAGGTTTTATTTTGCCACCCAATTGACTTTCGGCTGCCGCAGCAGCCCGAAGATATTTGATACCCTGTCGGAAGCATTATGCTGGATTCTTCTTAATGTCTATCATGTCCCATTCTTGCTCCACTTGCTGGACGATTTTTAGTAATTTCTTCTCCTTCAGATGCACCAACAGAAGTGATTTCCAGTCTAAAAGCTTATTTTCTGAAGTTGGCCTTCCGCTTTCAGAAGAGAAATCAATGGACCCCTTCATTCTTTGGAATTCCTTGGAATCATTCTAGATACAGAAAAGTTTGAAGCTAGCCTGCCAGAGTCTAAACGTAACCATATTCGTTTACTCATTGAGGATTTTCAGATCAGTAAAACAATTAAAAAACGGGCACTGCTTTCATTGCTGGGTTACTTTAACTTTGCAATACGTATCATTCCACAGGGGAGGACGTTTATATCTCGACTGCTAGTGCTGACATCAACAGAACGTGGAAGAGCCAGAACCTCTTTTGTGTTAACAATACCAATTCATGTTTTTCTTTTCGGTTCGCGAGCCTCTTCGTATGTTGGGTAACCTCAGAGACGGTGCCCCTCTTGTATGTCGGGTCACCTCAAAGACGATGGCCCCCCTCCTGTTTATCGTGTCTATCGATCAAATAAATGTTGGCCCTTGAAGAGGCGGAACCCCTCTCTCCATTTGTATATGTTTACTAACTCTGTCAATAAACACTATCTGGGGCCATAGCTCCGCCCCATGAACTGAACAATTATGAGAATTTTATATAGCAGGGGATGGTGAAGACAAGCCTGATTTGAATAACGCTTTGTGGGAGGATGTGGGGTTTCTTTGAACACACGGGAGACAGAAAGTTTCTTTGAGACTGCTTCACTGGTGTTCAATTTTTATTTAAGGCACAAGAGGGCACCGTTGTACCATGGATGAACAATACCAACAAAGGTAAGGTTCGTTTCCAAGGCAGTTTGATGAAAAATGCCAGCAATGGTGAGATTCTCTTCTCTGGCAAATTATCGTGCACACACAGGTGCTGAAAATGATATTCAAAACAGAAGGTGAAAGGAAAATAAAACACAATAACAAAACTACAAACAAAAGGTACTGCTTCTTTCAGTGTCTCACAGCCTCCGCTCTACGGTGAGGCTCCGGTTTCAGTTATGTTATTCCCTTGCTATCACTCACGGGGTTGCCCAGACTTTCCCAACTAAACTTCCAACGTCTTACTCGGGTACGTAAATAATTCTTTACTGTCTTCCACCACTGGGCTTGCTTGCTCTTTTTCTTGTTCCAGACATTGGCGTACCTGTTCTGGTTTGTTTACTCCAGCTTTATGAACCCAGCTCCTGCTGTCATTTCTCCTACAAGGGCAAGAGCAAAGAAACAGCAAAGAGTAATATTTATTGGTTGATCAAAACGCCCCCCCCCCCCCCCCCCCCTTTCTGAGTGGTTGAGACCCGCCTCTCAACCACTCAGAAAGAAAGAGAGAGACACGACACAACCTCACCCAACCTGTCTGTGTCATCGCCATGATTGGCAGACCGATCCTATAGGTTTCCCGACCACCCCCTGCAGGATCATGCACGCGCATGATAGCCATCACAGGTCTCCACTATCACACACTCTTTTAAAGCTATAATGCAAAATTACAAATACAGTAGACGCTCGTTAGTAGCATCATAACGGTGCCCTTTGCTCTGTTGCTGTTAAGCGGTGATTGCTGTTTTGGGGAGTGACGTCTGAACAAAGGCAGCCTGCTTTTTCTGATATTTAAAACAGCTACAGTACATGCTACATTCTTTTCAAGCATATTTGTAGCTAAGACATATTTCTAAAACAAAAAAAAATAACAAACTCGTCCTCTCTATCTTTTTCCAGAATTTAAGGGCCCCGATATTATGGTGGCGAACAGTAGTTTTAATCTAATACCAGACCCTTCAACAGTAGTCATAAGGAATAGAGTAATCAGACAACCAAATCCTCTTAGTGTTCACTATCTGAAACACTTTCTTTAGTGATCTGTTTTCAAGTTGGAATTAGTTTTTATTTCTGTAAATCTAAGACGCTTTAGCAGCAATTTGTTCAGAAAGGTGTTTCTATCATTCTGTATAAAGTTTTGAACTAATCCTTTCAAAGATTTAGGGTCAATTATTTTGGAATTCTCATAGCTTAGGGTGATCCCTTTACTTTTCAGACAAGTTTTACCCTGTGAAAGGGTTGAGAAGTGTGGGTATGTATTTGCTGCTGATTGACAGGCAGAAGAGCGAGATGAAGGTTGGAGTTGATAAGCCCTGCAGCGCACAGGTTTTATTTATAAATAGACACAGACACTTGCATGACAATACTAACAACAATGGTAGCACACGGAGTACATAAAACAAAGTGTAAGAAAAGCAAAAACAAAACACAGTGGAAAGACTGTAAACAGAAATTGCCATGAACACTGCTTTTACACTTCTCCTAGCTATACTTCAGGGGGATCTACAATCCCTGAACTAATCTTTATTCTTCAACAAATAAACAAACCCTGATCCTGCTACATGCCTAGCCATCAGCAGTTTTGGCTTCTTCTTTAGGCTCCAATCCCGGTTCACCCTCACACCAAGGTTGTCAGCAAGATGTTTGGGTTGCGTGGAGGATCGTCAGTCCATTGTTTTATTGCCTTGAAGCAGCCCTGAGGTGTACAAACTGGACCTTTTTATACCTGCTAATTAGGATTCCACAGCTGGCAATCACACACCACAGGTAGGCTCTCCCAGGAGCATCAGGTACTTCATTAACTATTTACACACATTTTACACAACACTATTTACAATATGTACACACAGAACCCACTCTTCATGCGCAGGGCTGCTGCCCTGCCACATACCCATATTAGTCTTATACCCGTAAGTCTTTCCAAACACAAACTCTGTAATGTATTCCCCGGGTTTAAGCTTGCTAGTTAATTCACTGTGAGTAAACTCCAGGTAGTCCGCAAACAACTCCCAAAATTCGGTTATGCAGTTCTTGCAGAAATCCTTTATCTGTTTTCTTTTATAACGGTTGTGTTTATAAATTAATATATATTACAGCTCCCTTTAATGCAATATCAAGCATCCCCTTGAAAGCCTTCTAACAGCTTTCTAATGTGAAATAAATACACCACCCACTCGATACAGTGTCTCTCAAAAGTATTCACCCTCTTGGACTTTTCCACATTTTATTGTGTTACAACATGGAATCACAAAGTCCATAATGTTAAAGTGAAAAATAAAATCTACAAATTGTTCTAAATTAATTAGAAATACAAAACAGAAAATAATTGATTGTATAAGTATTCACCCCCTTGAGTCAATATTTGGTAGAGGCACCTTTGGCACCACTCCAGAACAGACCTTTTTGTTTTTAAGCCACTCAGGTGTGGCACTGGCTGTATGTTTGGGGTCACTGTCCTGCTGGAAGATGAATCTTCTCCCAAGTCCCAGGTCTCCTGCAGACTTCAACAGGTTTTCCTCCAGGATTTCTCTGTACTTTGCTGCATCCATTTTGCCCTCTATCTTCACGAGCTTTCCAGACTCTGACACAGAGAAGCATCCCCATAACATGATGCTGCCACCACCCCGTGCTTCACGGTAGGGATGGTATTCTCAGGATGATGTGAGGTGTTAGGCTTGCGCCAAACATAGCACTTAGTATTGAGGCCAAAAGGCTCTGTTTTGGTCTCATCAGACCATATAATCATCTTTCTCTTGGTCTCAGAGTCTCCCACATGCCATCTGGCAAACTCTAGCTGAGATTTGATGTGAGTTTTTTTCAACAATGGCTTTCTTTTTGCCACTGTCCCATAAAGGCCAGTTTTGTGAAGCACCCAGGCTATTGTTGCCATATGCACAGTGTCTCCCAGCTCAGCCGTGGAAGAATGTAAATCATATAAAGTTGCCATAGGCCTCTTGGTGGCCTCCCTGACTAGTGCCCTTCTCGCCTGGATACTCAGTTTTTGAGGACAGCCTGTTCTAGACAGATACACGGTTGTGCCATATTCTCTCCATTTCTTAATAATGGACTTTACTGTGCTCCGGGGGATATTCAATGCCTTGGAAATGTTCTTATATCCTACCCCTGATTGGTGCGTTTGAAAAACCCTATTCTGGATTTGCTTTGAATGTTCCTTTGTCTTCATGATGTAGTTTTTGTTAGGAAATGTATTAACCAACTGTGGGACCTCCCAGAGACAGGCACATTTAATCTGAAACCATGTGAAACACCTTAAATGTACGCAGGTGGACTCCATTCAACTAATTATGTGACTTCTAAATACAATTGGTTGCACCGGAGCTTATTTAGGTGTGTCATAGCAACGGGGATGAACACTTATGCAATCAATTATTTTATTATATTTGTAATTAATTTAGAACAATTTGTAGATTTTATTTTTCACTTTGACATTATTGACTTTTTTTGTGTTGATCAGTGGCAAAAACCTCTGATTGAATCCATTTTGATTCCGTGTTGTAACACAGTAAAATGTGGAAAGTCCAAGGGGGTGAATACTTTTGAGAGCCACTGTATATCGCGGGTGTGGGGATCCAATATAAATCCGCTATATATCGAGGGCCGCGATATAGCGAGAGATCCATATAAAAACAAATAGGCTAATAACAAATACTTGTCCAACCAAGTCCTTGTTTTATCAGGAGCGTCAGGGTCCAATGTAAGTCCTCTATGCAACCATCTTTTCCTAATTTTTCATATAAAAAGCAGCACACTGTTGTAATTCGTACTGCGGGGGGTAATTGTTCTCATCAACTTCAGTCTTCAATTAATTTCAGTCTTTCTCTCCTTTCTCAAATGCCCAAACCCGTTGCATTGAAAGAATCCATTCACAATAACAACATAACAGGCTTGTTGCTAGGAAGCTGACGTCACTGCCTGTGGCTTTTGCTAGTGCATTGCTGCCACACATGAACACCTCGTTGGCTAAAATAAAAACCGCTTCAGCAAGTAGACATTTAATTTGCTTTGTGTTATTGTGCAGTGCATGTGTGTATGATTACAGTTTTATTTTTAACTGTTTTGTATATTTTTGTTTGTGATGTGCAGTACGAAATAAAACGAACAGTAATTCTAAGTGAAATTGTCTATGTATGTTGCAGCTAAGGCATAAGCAGTTAGACAGTATACATGGGGAGCCAACTCCAGGACCGCGATATATCCAAATCCACAGTATAACGAGGGGCGATATAATGAGGGGTGGGTGTACTAACTAAATAACTGTTACACATTATGTCTTGTCAAAATTACAGACTACTTTTATTTATTTATTTTTAATTTAGTAGTCACCAATGTTTTTTACAGCGGTTTTCGCCAAAATTTAGAATGCCCAATTATTATTTTTTATCATGGGTCACTGCTGTAACCCCCCGGCGACTCGGGAAACGGAGGCTGAAACATGTTCCTGCTAATCCATCATTTTTTGCACTGCAGATCCACAGCCAAGCCACCAGACCTCTAGTGCCAGAGGACAACACAGATCTGAATGGTTCCACTGTAGACCCGCAGGAGCCCTATCAGACTCAGAGGTCACTGGTGCGTGGTGAACCGTGGATTGCCCTGCCGACCTAAGCTCTCCCTACCCGGGCGGCACTCGGTCAATTGTGCGCCACCCCCTAGGAACCCCCAGTCAGTTACATATCCTGGATTCAAACCTGCAATCTCCATGCTAGGGGGTGCATCTTGCACTCCCACACAGAGCGCCTTTACTAGATGTGCCACATCTGGCTGTCCCAGCTTTTTCTCTCAGACAAACAAACAAGAAATCCATTAAAACCACAGATTTAGTACTTTTCATTTTCAACAATATAAAATGTGCTACAGTTTTGCCAGGGGTAGGAATATCCCTATTTCCATATTTTATGTTTTTAGAGAGGTTCGCTGCTTATAGTAATATAAGTTAATGTGAAACACAAAGAGGCTACATTTGTTGCTTGACTTGAAATCTGTACCGTAGTGTGAATGATCGATTTCAGCTGGTTGTTCAGCCAGGTTTAATATTTCACAAGACAATATGCCAAAAGGAAATTCTCTTAACACTACTTTTGGAAACACTCTCCAATAATTATATTTTTCAAATTGCTTCTTATCCACCTCATCTTCATATTCTGGTATGTTTTTTATATGTACATCGAGCAAAGCTGGAGTTAGAAATGTTGCAGAGACCAACACTGGTAGTTTACATTTACTGGATCTGAGGACAACCCAAAGCTCCAGTGCAATATTTGTCAGGAGCTTTTGTCAGATTAAACTTAAACCTTCAAAACTGAGATGGCATTTATCTTCAGAATGAAAAAAAAAAAAAAAAACTTTTTTTAAACAAAAGAAACAGGAGCTTTGCCATCAGCAACCTTAAATGCGCAAAATTATAAAATTAGGCCTACTTTGATCAATCCCTTACCCTCAATTATACCTTTAAACACACACAAAAGCACACATTATACATTTGAGAGAACCTATATTGCTTATCAAAAAAGTAAATATTTTTGGTTTTTTCAGATGTGCTTTACAACCTTGGCTTTTGACACAAGTATTGCACCCTTCAGAGCTGAAGAGTTGATTGAGAATTACAATGCAGCACACAAACCAGGGAGATGTAAAATCAGCACACAAACCAGGGAGATGCGTAGTTGAAAATCTGTTTGGCATCTTGAAGATGAGGATCCGATGCATTGACAGATCTGGAGGTTGTCATCATTAAACGCCCAAACGATGTGTGCACGGAATTTGTGCCCCTATAAACAATTAAATAATGAATTTAAACCAAAAAGAATTAGCTTGGCAGAGAGGCTTTTCACCCTGTCCCTGCTACAAAAAAAAACATTTTTATACCTACAGGGCCCCTGCCCTGCTACAGTACATAAAGCCCTTCTTCAGCTATTTATTTTACTTTGACTGTTTTTTGATAGGTCCTGAAATAAAATGTGTTAATTATTACATTTTTTGTGTACATCTAATTTCATTTGTATACACTGCAGTTATAACTTTTTAATTTTTTTTTTTTTACAATTTACAATTTTTTCCTACTTGCTCAACACCTATAAGTAAAGGAAAATACATAGGTTTGGTTTCAAAATAATCAATGCTGTAAATCTCCCTCACGATCAGAAAGGGTGCCATGTCGACTCGGTGGTGGGTGGAAACAGTAAGTCGGACACCCATACACTCTCACCAAGAGCACAGTTTTGTTCACAGAGCGATTGTGATCAACGGAGTGTCTTGACCTGTTCTGGGATTTATTTTTTTTTTTTTTGGGACCGAAACCCGCCGTGTTTGCTTCCCCTGTACCATTGCTGGTATAGGGGTGACTTGCTTTATTTTTTAAAACAATGTATTTTTGTTGTGATATTTAATAAATAACAGTTTTTGGGAGCTAAACATTGGTTTGGAAGTTTGTTTGTTTATCTCTTGACTCATCATTCATGGGGTTTCCATGTGGGGCAATTTAAACGTGAAATGGTAATGTGTGTGCACATTTGGGAGAATTATTCATGTAGGCTGAGAAAAAGGGCCAAAGAGAGAGATAGGGTTAATCTCATTTACTTGTGTAAATGATGAAACACACAGGAAAATCCACACTCAGTTTTGCATGGAGACCAGCGTTTCACGTGTAAGTATTAATGAGCGTGTTTATCCTTAAGTGACATCACTATAAATATTGCAAGGGAGCAAGTCAGTTGTTACTATGGATTCCAAGACAGCAGAAAGT